>NW_027597184.1:0-96068 GCF_964194155.1 Cetorhinus maximus | reverse complement strand
CGCAGTAGCTTTTAGCTTTTTGTTTTTATTCCTAACTTTTATTTGTTTGTTTAGATACGTGGAGAGTAGCTACTGAACAGAGTCGCCGGAGTCAGCTAATGAACTTTTAACAAAACATAAAACATTTATTAAACAAAAAAAATGAACTATATTACAATACTCCTTCACCCACAACTGTACCTTTACAGATATATACAGATTTGTAAGGGTAACACAAGTTACAAAAGCTATTTAAAACTCTAATGTTCACAGTAAGTACAGTCCTTGTAAACCAATTGGCAACCTGTGGTCAGACACACCACACTCTGAAACAAACTGACAGATGCCACTTCAATCAGATGCTATGGATCTCTCCTCAAATCCCCCCAGACGATTGTCACACCATGAGCCAACCATCTCATTCAATTTCATCTTTCACACAAGGGTTTCCAATCTCCACTTTCCAAGAACTGGCCTTGGTGTCTTCTCCCAAATCGATGCTTTCTTTCAGATTTCACCTCCAGGATTTCAAACTCTCCTTGCGATGCTCTTCTCCCCTGGATCACCACATGCGCTCAAGTTTTCTTCTACGCACTCTCACTCACCGACTAAGCTGACAACAGTACACGACTACGTCACATGCCCATAGCAAAGAGTTATAGTTGTCTCAGTTGTCTCTTTGGACCTTCTTGCCTCTTGCAAGCTGTTCTCGCTATAAATCTGCTTTCTGATGCTTTTGTCTCTTTAAATCTGAAGCTTGGAGCCTTTCTCTCTGCCCCTCACTCCTAACTTGATTTAACAAGTCCTTTTCCAGGTTCCTGTCCTTCCTTTGACTAGAAGGTCTGCTTAGGGCATTCTCCTGTTCCACTCCCCTGGATTTTGGGGTCTTTTCTTTAGCTTGGGACTGGCTATCTGTCCCCTTTGCTCCAGTCTCTCCTAGCAGCTACTTTCAAAACCAACTGAACTCAAACAGCTTCCAAATCATTTTGAAGGGTCATTTGGACTCGAAACGTTAACTGTGCTCCTCTCCGCAGATGCTGCCAGACCTGCTGACTTTTTCCAGGTATTTTTGTTTTTGTTCCAAATCAAACTGCTGTTTCTAGTTTCTTCTGTGTGTCTGTGGGAGGGGCTTGCCTCTCTGCATCCCTGTTGCTACTCTTGTTTGTTTAACTTAGCTGCAACAGTCATAAAACTCTCATTAGAAATGCAAGCAACTTTTAAAGTGAAACTAAAACAATTTGGCTTTTTCTTAACACAGATACAGAAATACAAATCAAACTTAAACATTAAAGCTAAAACGTATTCCTGACACCCATAAGTACAAATATAACTTAGTTAAACTATCTCCATTTCCTAAGAGGTGATCCAGCTTCACACTCATTGGACACTTAGTGATGCCTGCACTTTGATGGTGCTTGTAATTGCTGCCAGAATGTCGTGGGCAGGTGTCACAGAGTTCCGTCATTCTCTCAGTGTGCTCTCAGCACCTTTGAGGCGAGGCTAGCACCCCCCCCCCCCCCCCCACCTCATCTCTTCAGCATCAGTGACTGGTGACTCCTGTGCTCCTGAAGGGGTCAGGTGCTGAAGGCTGACAAAGGATCAGGTGCTTTTACAGTTTCCTGGCTGCATCTCCATGATATGGCCCTGATCGCCGAGCGCAAACAAGCTGCCCTCGGCCAGACAGGAGTCAGACATTCAGAAAGGCTGTGTGAAGATCTATGGAGTGTCCTCACTGCATGATGTCATCATCCTCTTGGAACCTAGTGACTATTAGGGCCTCCACTGCGTCTCCATGACAGGAACATTCTCACAAAGGGTATATGCTCTGCCATCAGCCAGACTGGAGTCAAATGTTTACAGATGCAATGTGAGGATCTATGGTGCCTCCTCGCTTCATGTTGTCATCATCCTCCACAAACCTAGCAGCTATGAGGGCCTCTCAAGTGTGGCTGCCTCGTCTGGCCAGTGTGATGGCCTCATCACTGTCATCCTCGCCTTCGAGGGCCTCCTCATCCTCATCCCTGATGACATCCTCCTCATTGGAGGAGACGCGTAGCTCCCCCATCTCCTCCTCAGCCAGCTCCTGTCCCCATTGCAGCACCAGGTTGTAAAGGGCGCAGCGTAACACCCTCTGTGGACTGTATTGCAGGGCTCCACCAGACCAGTCCAGGCACTGGAACCTCATTTTCAGCACCCCGATGGATTGCTTTACCAAGTTGCGAGTTGCAGCATGAGCCTCATTATATCTTTGCTCTGCTGCAGTCTGAAGCCGCTGCACGGGACTCATCAGCCACGTCCTCTGTGGGTAGTCCTTGAACTCGAGGAGCCAACCCTGCAGCCTCTGTGGACCCTGGAAGATATCAAGGATCTGAGACCTACTGAGAATGCAGGAGTTGTGGACCCTGCCAGGGAATCGTGCACAGACCTGCAGGATGTGTTTGTGGTGGTCATACATCAGCTGAATATTCAGCGAGTGGAAGCCCTTGCAGTTGATGTACTTGACCGCTAGTTGCCATGGAGATCTGAGCGCCATGTGAGTGCAGTTGATCGCACCCTGCACCTGTAGAAAACCTGAAATTTGGGCAAATACCAGCGCTCTTGCATCCTGGCTTTCCTGATCCCAGGTGAAATGCACAAAGCCGTGTGGTTTTTTAATTCATTCACAGGATGTGGGCTTCGTTGGCTGGGCCAGCATTTATTGCCCATCCCTAGTTGCCCTTGAGAAGGTGGTGGTGAGCTGCCTTCTTGAACCGCTGCAGTTCATGTGGTGTAGGTACACCCACAGTACTGTTAGGGAGGGAGTTCCAGGATTTTGACCCGACGACAGTGAAGGAACAGCGATATGTTTCCAAACCAGGATGGTGAGTGACTTGGAGGGGAACTTACAGGTGCTGGTGTTCCCATCTATCTGCTGCCCTTGCCCTTCTAGATGGTAGTGGTTGTGGGTTTGGAAGGTGCTGTCGAAGGAGCCTTGGTGAATTCCTGCAGTGCATCTTGTAGATGGTACACATGCTGCTACTGTGCTTCGGTGATGGAGGGAGTTAATGTTTGTGGATGTGCCAATCAAGCAGGCTGCTTTGTCCTGGACGGTGTCAAGCTTCTTGAGTGTTGTGGGAGCTGCAAGTGGGGAGTATTCCATCACACTCCTTACTTGTGCCTTGTAGACGGTGGACAGGCTTTGGGGAATAAGGAGATGAGTTACTCATCGCAGGATTCCTAACCTCTGTCCTGCTCTTGTAGGCACAGTATTTATTTGGCTACTTCAGTTCAGTTTCTGGTCAATGGTAACCCCCAGGATGTTGATAGTGGGGGATTCAGTGATGGTAATGCCATTGAATGCCAAGAGGCAATGGTTAGACTCTCTTTTGTTGGAGATGGTCATTGCCTGGCACTTGTGTGGCACGAATGTTACTTACCACTTGTCAGCCCAAGCCTGAATATTGTCCAGGTCTTGCTGCATTTGGACATGGACTGCTTCAATATCTGAGGAGTCGTGAATGGTGCTGAACATTGTGCAATCATCAGCGAACATCCCCACTTCTGACCTTATGATGGAAGGAAGATCATTGATAAAGCAGCTGAAGATGGTTGGGCCGAGGACACTACCCTGAGGAACTCCTGCAGTGATGTTCTGGAGCTGAGATGACTGACCTCCAACAACCACAACCATGTTCCTTTGTGATAGGTATGACTCCAACTAATGCAGAGTTTTCCCCCCGATTCCCATTGTCTCTAGTTTTGCTAGGGCTCCTTGTTGCCACACTCTGTCAAATGCGGCCTTGATGTCAAGAGCAGTCACTCTCACCTCACCTCGGAAGTTAAGCTCTTTTGTCCATATTTGAACCAAGGCTCTAATGAGGTCAGGAGCTGAGTGGCCCTGGCAGAACCCAAACTGGGTGCCAGTGAGCAGGTTATTGCTAAGCAAATGCCATTTGATAACACCCTTCCGTTACTTTACTGATGATCGAGAGTAGACTGATGGGGCGGTAATTGGCCGGGTTGGATTTGTCCTGCTTTTTGTATACAGGACATACCAGGGCAATTTTCCATATAGCCGGTTAGATGTCGCTGTTGTAGCTGTACTGGAACAGCTTGGCTAGGGGCGCAGCAAGTTCTGGAGCACAAGTCTTCAGTACTATCGCCGGAACATTGTCAGGGCCATAGCCATTGCACTATTCAGTGCCTTCAGTTATTATTAATTATTAGTGACTTCGCGAAGATGGTGTCCATGACCTCATGGATGCATTTGTGTATGGAGGCTTGTGATACCCACATAAGTCATCTGTGGAGCCCTGAAAGGGGCCACTGGCATAAAAATTGAGCAACACAGTCACTTCCACGGCCACTGGCAGTGGATGCCCTCCATGTCCCCGTGGCGCCAAATCCTGCAGTAGGCGACAGATGTGACCGACCAGTTCCCTGGACATGCGCAGCCTTCAGCAACACTGGTTCTCGGTCATCTGCAGGAATGACAAGTGCCGTCTGTACCCCCTGGGTCTAACTGACCAGCGACAGCTCATGGTGGCCCTTCAGGAGTGTGTGCGGGAGTCTCAGCTGCCCCTTCTTCCTGAGGGTGCTGCTCCTCACTCTGCCCAGCCCGACGCCTCTGTTGCTTTCCTCCCCGTCGTCTTTGCTCTCTGTACGCCATGTGGCATACAGCTAGTTCACTCCATGCTCCTGATGTACTGCTCGTGCAAGGTGAAAGAGAGAGATGCGTGGATTAGCTTGGGCATTCTAAGAACCTCTCTTGGGTAAGTCTGAAGGCCACTTAACACATCCTGGAGAGTGCTGGCCACCACTTGGATGGTCAAAGTTTAGTGCGCTGCATGGCTGCCCAAAACCTCACCCACATCTGCCCCACACCACCTGACAGATTGGCGGTAGCTTTGCCCACTGGACTGCATGCTGTGCTCTCAGTTCAGGTGCAGACATTCTCCTAACCCGGGCTGCAACTCTGCACTGTTAGCTTGAACCATGGGGGAGACTGATCCAAACCGGGATGATGACATCGCAAGGGGCTGTGAGCACCTCAACCAGCGACTGCTCTATGACCAGCTTTCGCAAGGAGATTGTACAACATGCACAAGCGTCCAGTTGCTCTACAGTCCACTAAAACACTCATTAGTTTGCAGTCTGTGCCCCAGCAGTGAAAAGCCCTGGATCATTTGTTGGCATTTTCAGGCCTCTGCGTTGCTTGAGTGGGCAGATAAGCTCGAGGCCCGACTCCAAACATGTCGATGTAGCTGTACCTGAACTGTCTCAGCTGCAGAGGAATGGCCACTTTATGCAAGGTTTCCCTAATTTATGGCCACTTCCCCCCCACCCTCAGCCCCCCCCCGACCCCATACATGCTTGCGCACTACCATCAACCTCAGTGCAGCCCTAGCCCCTCCCCAACTTACCTCAACCAGAGTGCAGTCCTTGTACCCCCAACTTATCTCAACTGCAGTGCAGTCCTCACCCCCCTTAACTCACATCAACTGCAGTGCAGCCCTTACCCCCTCAACTCACCTCAACTGCAGTGCAGCCCTCACCCCCTCAACTCATCTCAACTGCAGTGCAGACCTTACCCCCTCAACTCACCTCAACTGCAGTGCAGCCCTTACCTCCCTCATCTTACCTCAACTGCAGTGCAGCCCATACCCCCCCAACTCACCTCAACTGCAGTGCAGCCCTTACCTCCCTCAACTCACCTCAACTGCAGTGCAGCCCTTACCTCCCTCAACTCACCTCAACTGAAGTGCAGACCTTGCCCCCCTCAACTTATCTCAACTGCAGTGCAGACCTTACCCCCTCAACTCACCTCAGCTGAAGTGCAGGCCTTGCCCCCCTCAACTTAATTCAACTGCAATGCAGCCCTTACCCCCTCAACTTACCTCAACTGCAGTGCAGACCTTGTCCCCACTTCTCATCTCAACCTTAGGACAGCCTTTGCCCCCTCCCACTACTCACCTCAAATGCAGTGCAGCCTTGCACCCACACCCCAACTTGCCTCAACCATGGTGCAGCCCTTGCCCCCACACCCCCCACTCCCCCACTCCCCACCAACTCGCCTCAACTGGAGTGCAGCCCTTGGCCCGGTACCGCACTGCCAGCAAGCCGGGGAAAAGCGACTTGCCTGTGCCCTCACCTCAATGCGCGGCGCCTCAACCTTGAGGTTCAGCAGGTGACCCTCGCAAGCATTGCACAACGTTACTGTGCACTCATCTTCGAGTTCCCCTCGAAGCGCAGCTCACCAGGTGCACGCCTTATAAATACTGTTGTGAAACACGTCGGCGTGATCGCACACTGATGTACTCGGATGATCCAGCGTGGGGGGCGAGCTGGGATTGTCATGATGTGCAGATGTATTACAATGAAGTTCCCGCAGTCCAGTGGCAGGAAATGCAGCCCGCCATTGACGGGCGGGGCAGATGATTGCAAACTGGTTTCACGACTTCATGAAACCAATTTTTGGCCTTCCCACCATATTGTCCACTCAGGTCTGCCAGGATGCCCGACGCCAGCAGGCACGGAAAATTCCGGCCTAGTGCTCAAGGTGAAACAGAACCCATTGAACGGTATTTGACGGCAGTAACGCAACTTGCAGAATCTGTGAATTTGGACAGCTAAAAGACGATCTGATTAAAGATAGATTAGCCTTAGGCATACGAGACCCCTTGGTGAGAGAAACCTTACTGAAAGATGAGAAACTGACACGCAAGAAAGTGATAGACGTGTGCAGAAACACGGAACTTGTAAAACGCCAACTAGAGCATACGTATGGCAGAGGAGACTAGGAGGTACATTATGCTGAGAGACATTTCAGGCTGAAAGAGCAGAGCAATCATGGACAAAGGGCAGAATGCTCATGCAGCGGTCGACATCATACTAAGGAAAAGAAGGGTTGCCCAGTGCGGGGAAAACAGTGTTTTAACTGCAAGAAGCGGAATTATTTCACACACAAGTGTTTGGCTAGGAAGAAGCAAAACAAGCCTATTCAGATGGCCACTGGAGAGATATCAGCAGAAGAGTCAAATGAAGCACTATACACCATACAACAGATTGGTTCTGTCAAGTCTATAGATGATAAATGGTTTGTGACATTACAATGATGACCACAGAAGGAGAATATCAAGTAAATAAGAATTGTCAGATAGACCCTGGTGCATCATGCAACATCGTTACCTTCACAGCCCTGTGCGAAGTAGCTCAACTTGGCGATCCAAAAATGAAGGCCTCAATAGTAAGGTTGCGGCTATATAATGGCACAACACTACTACCGAGAGGACGAATTAGCCTGAGAGCCCAACGCAATGGCAAGAAGGAAGATCTAGATTCCCAGATCATAGATGGGACACAATGGCCACTCATCTCAGCTGAAGCAAGCAACTTGGGCTGGTAACCCTGAATGTGCCAACAGAGAAAGGGCAGCAAAAGACCCAAGAGAAGGGGCAGAAAAAGACCCCAGAGGGAGGGCAACAAAAGAACCCAGAGAGTGGGTAACAGAAAACGCCAGAGAGAGAGAAACAAAAGACTCCAGAGCAAGGGAGACAATATTCAAGTAAACCACAAGATGGTTGCCGACCCAGTCAGTGCAATGAAATGCAGGAGCTGAAGGTAAATGAAGCAGTTCTGCAGGAAAATGTTCACCTCAGAGCTGAACTGGGAGATTTGAAGTAAAAGACTCAAGCTGAGTATATATCATGGAAAACGCATGATAAACTGAAGTCTTCAATGAACCGAGCTGTGTGAGATCTGAACAAACACATTTCAGGGATGGCACAAAGGTACCAGGAGGAAATAACGGCCCTCAATTCCACAGCTGGCAAAACAAAGCAGGAGTTGAAAAAACTCAACCAGCTGTACAGCTAGGCAAAACAACAGGAAGAAAAGGCACACAAAGAAGTTGCGACTCCTTGAAGAATCAATATGTAGCCATAAAAAAAATGAGCTGAAAAGGACGTTGAAAATGTGAAACCTTCAAGATTCAACGAGCAGCCCAACATTTTCTGGAAGTCATCAATCCAGCAGAGACTGACCAGTAGAACAAACAGTTGATAATGCATGAGAACAGTGGGTGTATAGCGGGTAACTTGGGTAACTCACAGTTACATATGATCATGCATGCAAATTTGTCTTTTGTTCGCTAGGAAAAGAGAAATTATTTTATTTTTGTTCTTTTTATATTTTTGTTCGTTATAAAAGGGGGGATGTTTGGGTTTTGAAATGAAACAGTACTACATGCCCCATCTGGCTTTCCGTAGTCAGGTTATCTCTGCCATGAGGCAGTCTCTGTAAGCAGACATCTTGATATTGGTTCAATAAAGACTTACAATGAGAAAGCATTGAGAAGCACATCTGTCCTTAAACATGATACAATTGCCACCTGCTTGGAGAATCAGACTTGGCAAGCAACTGAGTGCATGCTGGCCCGGACCTGCACTCCCTGACTGCCACTTTAAACTGGATGAAAGAAAGCCTCGCCTTGGTAGCTCAATGCCTCAGTGAAATGCATCAAAGTGCTCTCCAGCTCTCTGCTAGCAGGGAAGTGCCGATAGCCCTGAGCCAGATGATGGAAAAGGCGAAAATGGAATTGGCGCTCATCTCAAAGTGCTCCCACTTCTCATCCTTCACCGCCACCCCTTCCCATCTCTCAAACACAGTCCCACACTCTGCTTCCTGCCCTGATGACTGAGTCTATCCCTACATAGCTGCAGGTGGGGCAGCCTCTAGCGGGGCCCTCTCAGGCTCTAAAACCCAGAGGGCATCCACCACGGGCATCTCATCTGTCAAAGCAGGGGAATGAGCAGCCTCTCTATAGCACTACTGAAGCCACAATGATTGCAACCACATAGGAGTAATAGAAAATGAATGAGAAAGACTTACACAAGGGGATTCACTTGAGTGTGTATAATAATGTTCATGGCATTATGTTTATGTTCATTTAAATTAATTGAATAATCTATTTGAACAAGAGTTAGTGCCTGGTCCTCAGAAGGGTAGCCCATGTCTCCAAGAAGCCACTCACTCACTCTGTGTGGAGGTGTGAAAACCTCTTGAAGGTGTGACTGTCGCAGAATGAAGGAATCATGGCAGCTTCCAGGATATCTTTCACAGACATGGATCATAACCTTATAAAACAAAAATAAAAATACCTGGAAAATCTCAGCAGATCTGGCAGCATCTGTGGTGAGGAACACAGTTAACGTTTCGAGTCCATATGACTCTTCAACAGAACTAAGTAAAAATAGAAAAGAGATGAAATATAAGCTGGTTTAAGGGGGCGGGGGGGGAGTAGAGCTGGATAGAGGGCCAGTGATAGGTGGAGATAACCAAAAGATGTCATAGACAAAAGGACAAAGGTGTTGAAGGTGGTGATATTATCTAAGGAATGTGCTAATTAAGGGTAGAAAGCAGGACAAGCAAGGTACAGATAGCCCTAGTGGAGGTGGAGTGGGGTGAAGGGAAGGGATCGAAATAGGCTAAAAGGTACAGATAAAACAATGCATGGAAATAAATTTAAAAATAATGGAAATAGGTGGGAAAAGAAAAATCTATATAAATTATTGGAAAAAAAAGCGGGGAATCGGAAAGGGGGTGGGGATGGAGGAGAGAGTTCATGATCTAAAATTGTTGAATCAATGTTCAGTCCGGAAGGCTATAAAGTGCCTAGTCGGAAGATGAGGTGCTGTTTCTCCTGTTTGCGTTGAGCTTTACTGGAACAACGCAGCAGGCCAAGGATGGACATGTGGGCATGAGAGCAGGGTGGAGTGTTGAAATGGCAAGCGACAGGGAGGTCTGGGTAATACTTGCGGACAGACCGAAGGTGTTCTGCAAAGCAGTCACCCAGTCTGCGTTTCGTCTCTCCAATGTAGAGGAAACTGCATTGGGAGCAACGAATGCAGTAGACTAAATTGAGGGAAGTGCAAGTGAAATGCTGCTTCACTTGAAAGGAGTGCTTGGGCCCTTGGACAGTGAGGAGAGGGGAAGTAAAGGGGCAGGTGTTGCACCTTCTGCGGTTGCATGGGAAAGTGCCGTGGGAGGGGGTTGAGGTGTAGGGGGTGATGGAGGAGTGGACCAGGGTGTCCCGGAGGGAACCCTGTCAGAGGAGCCTATTTCGATCCCTTCCCTTCACCCCACCCCACCCCCACTAGGGCTATCTGTACCTTGCTTGTCCTGCTTTCTACCCTTAATTAGCACATTCCTTAGATAATATCACCACCGTCAACACCTCTTTGTCCTTTTGTCTATGACATCTTTTGGTTATCTCCACCTATCACTGGCCCTCTATCCAGCTCTACCCCCCCCCCCCCCCCCCCCCCCCCCCCCCCCCCACCACTCTAAAACCAGCTTATATTTCACCTCTTTTCTATTTTTACATAGTTCTGTTGAAGAGTCATACAGACTGGAAACGTTAACTGTGTTCCTCTCCGCAGATGCTGCCAGACCTGCTGAGTTTTTCCAGGTATTTTTATTTTTGTTTTGGATTTCCAGCATCCGCAGTTTTTTGCTTTGATCATAACCTTCTGTTGGTCACACACAAGCTGAGCATTGAGGGAGTGGAAGCTTTTTGATTGATAAATTCTCCAAATTGATCTGAGGATTCCTTTACTGTCATGTGTGTGCAGTCTATGAATCAATGGACCTGTGGAAATCCAGCCACTAGTGTGAAAGCTTGCTGCTTCTTATTGGACACATTGGTATCACAGTGGACATAAGTGGTACCCTTAGCAAATGTGGCATCAATCTCCTGGGAGTGCACTTGTGGTAACAGCTTGTGAAATCCTGCAGGTATCACCACCAAAACCTTAGCAGGAGCTGGAAGCAAAGAAATTCAGGACTACGGTGACCTTGACGGCAGGTGGCAAAGCTTACTCACCTGGCCCTCTTAAAAGGAGGTCTCGTTCCAGGAGGCTGCAGACGTCAGCAGCGAAAGCCTGAACACTTTTAAGCACCGTTTATCCGTCATATCAAGGAAGCTGATCCTCTGCCTCTATACCTGTACTAGGGGTTTCCCATCCATTGAGCTGGAGCTCAGTGTCCTGTGCATGTGACTAAGGAGAAGGCAGCTGCTGGTGCTGTTGGTGTGACTCCTGATGCTGCTGTGCTTTTACTATTGGTGGGATTCCTCCTCTTGTTCCTCAATACAGATCTAGGATATGGCTGCCTAAGCTACTTCCATGCTACAATGAAGACTAACAGCAGGGAGGATCGCATGAAAGTGATTAAGGTCCAAGATGGGTAAAATGACCATAGAACTATAGAAACATAGAAAAGTAATGGGGCAGAAAGAGGCCATTTAGCCAGCTGTGTCTGCATCGACATCTAAGAAGTGTGAAATCACCAGTGAAATCTGTCTCTCAGGGCAAGTGCTGTGATCACAAGCCTTCCACACTGGCAGGCCAGCAGCTATGTAGTTTCACTGTTTAAAGGCTTTCCAGCTTGTCAGTTTCATTGATCAATGACTCCTGTCTGAGTACTCACCTTGTTAACTCTGACACATTCGTGCGCTGGCTGTCAAAGCCAGAATCTCAAGATAAAGCTACAATTAATTGCTTCTGTGCATACGTAAATGATGGTCCCAGCAACTCCATGGCTTTCCTACTCATTTCCAAATGTGTCTGGTAAAACCACAAAATGGGTAGGATCATGTTGGATTTCCAACCAGCTGGCATTTTGGGGGGATTTAACCCCTGCTTGGCAATTAAGATTCTGCCTCTTGTCTTGAAGTTATAAGATGGAGAGGTGCTTCACTCTCTCCTTTTTATCAATGAATTGGATGGCAGTGCAGTTTGCCCCATCACTGCTACAATAAATAGATCATTATGGTTTGGATGTGTGATTAGTGAGAGATGCAGCAACATTGCCATGTTGTGGCTGCCTGTACTGCTAGGATGCATGTCACCATCACTTCTAATCAGCAGATCCCATGGCTTTAATACAAACATACGAACAAGGAGCAGGAGTGGGCCATTCGGCCCCTCGAGCCTGCTCTGCCATTTTATAAGACCATGGTGGATCTGATAGTAACCTCAAATCTGCCTCCCGCCTATCCCCAATAACCTATCAATGCCCCCCCCCCGCCGTGCTTACCAAGAATCTATCCACCTTTGCCTTAAAAATATTCAAAATCTCTGCTTCCACCACCTTTTCAGGAAGAGAGTTCCAAACACTCACGACCCTCTGAGAGAAAAAATTTCACCTCGTCTCTATTTTAAATGACCTTAATGACCTTATTAACCATAATGACCTTACTGCAAGAGCTTTCTTCATGTGATCAGTAGACCACTGTGAGGCATAGTTGATAGTGCAGCACAAGGTCTGCAGACCACTCAGGTGGGGCTCTGCAGTGTTCTCCACAGAGGATGTCCTGCATTAGTGTGGTCTGTTACACTGTTACACCCTTCAGGACCTGGCCTGGCACATTGAAGGGGAATCCCCTGCCAGAGGGAGACATGGAGGAGGCTGAGAACTCCTCAGATGTTGAAGAGCAGGAAGAGCAAGAACCTGAAGAAGGAGATGAGGATGAGCTGCCATGTGAAGATGTCATCGAAGAAGCACGAAGTGGAAGACATTTCCACGTCACACTGATAGCCACAAGATTCCAGGAGGAGTAAGGTGCAGGCAACGGGACACAGCCACATGCCTTCTGTCACTTAGTGCCATGGCAGTGCACTGAGAGGCCTTTACACCCAGTAACATCGAGAGCAAGTTCAGCAATCACACTTTCAAATTCAACCCTCATGATTTAGCAGGCCCTGACCTTTGGAAAGGTCAGCGGTGAACCCTGTATCCACGCTCTCTGGGCAGTGAGAGCTGGCACTACAGTGCAAACACTGTGTCAAAGGACTTGATGCAGTCGTCACCACCTTAATGAGGAACATTTAGCGGACACTGAGACACGTGCATTGTTGGAGAGACCATCATGTCTGCAGGTCTTGTACTTTAGCACAACCAATGAAGGCAGCCATCTCACTTTGAGAAACAATTCCAGTGTGACATGGGCACGTCTTCCACATCACTTTGAGAAACAATTCCAGTTAACTCTCCAAGGCTATTGAGCATACCTAATTCCATGTTGTCTTTTAAGGAGTAAATGTTACTTACGCATTTTGCAAACTCCTCCAGTAAAGAGTTTGACATATCTCCCTAACATAACTCAAGGGTTGAGTAACTATCATGACTCAGCTATACATCACATGTGAGGTTCACAAAGGGTTGCGATCACTGAGTGGGAGCGTGGCTCGCCCTTGCAATAAGAGGGCATATATGCACACTTTCAACTGACAAGACCATTCTCATGAACAGCAAATGTTTTTACAAAGGTGAATGATGTATACAGTGATTGAACACCCGTGACCCAGAAGTGATGTCAAAGTTTCTTAATTTTCCTAATCCTACCGCTACATCTTGGTGCATCCCCCACATCTGCAGCAGAGTTGGAAGCAGCCTGCTGACTGCTACACCCTGTTGTCTTTGATGACTTTGGTGGGCGTTCTCTAGATGGTCAAGACCTGGAACATCCCAGCCTGCTCTGGGTCTCCTGCTAGGGAGCAGGTGCACCCTCCTCAGCCTGTACAGCTGGAGGTGATGGGATCACAGGCAAAGGGCATTGGGATTGGTTGGACACTCTCAGAGTCACCTGGGTGGAAAGCTCCAGGTTCTCCAGCTGCTGATCCTTTACCTATGGGTGCCTGAGGACCTCTGCCTGACTCACTGAAGAGAAGGGGCTCTTGGAAGGAGGCTAATGTTTCCCTCGACAGCTCTCACCTAGCCACTGATGGATCCCATCAATGCCTACAGCGATAGAGTGCAGGTCTGAACGCAAATCCAGCAGGATCTTCTGGAACAAGATCTCCAAGATGGCTGCCACCCTTCCAATGGAGACCTCAAGGTGTTCGCCTGTCAGAACCATGACATCAGACAGAACGTGGAAAGACTCTTCCTTCATCACCCTAATCTGTTGACTGCCTCTCGCAACTTATGCCTGCTTTTCCACCACATGTCGTTTCATCTCCAGCATCTTTTTGATGGTCACTTGCAAAGGCTCATTGTCTGACTCAGACTCGGCGGGTGCCTGATCTCCAGCGGTCCTCTGAGTGCCAGTGACCTGGGCTGTCATTGCCTCTGACTGCTGTGGAGACTGTCAGTGAGGTGTTCCCCAGAATGTGACCCCGAGCGTAATCTAGATGTGTGAGCCACCATGTGTGTCTCTGCATTGGTGGAGGGTGCAGGTGAACATAGTGACGGGTCTTCATCAAATTGATCCTCATCATCCTCCTCTGAGGTGGCCTGGGGGTTGGGGCTTATGATTGGTCTGGAGCTCTGCCTGGGCCTGCTGGGTAAGAGAGAGAAGATAGATTTAGGTCATAAGCAGGCAGAATACAACATTGCACATTACTCACTGTGATTACCAGGATGTGATCAACTCATGGAGGACTCATCCGTACTGGCTTCCTGGGAGAGGCTGATCTTGTCTTCACCACAGGGGTGATCTTTGTCTTCACCTGCCAGCTCATTGGCATCCTCCTCAAACTGGGACAGCTCCTGGACGTCTGCCATCCCTCCTCCCGTCTGGGAAATCAGCCTCCGGTTATGGGTGAGCTCGGCCTGCATGAAGATAAATGGATGGAACGTGATGAGAAGAGATGGAGGAGAGCTTGGGAAGCATGCATGCCTGCTGTGTGTGCTGAGCCCTCCCCAGTAAGAGCTGAGAATGGACTTTGTACAATATGATAGATTAGATGTTGGTGATGTTAACGTGTCTCTGAGACAATCAGTGTTGATATGTCCCCTCTAATATTGTGTGAGATCCCTGGGCAGTGTAACCCTTTGAGTGCATGATGCCATTATGAAAGTGTGAGTTTTGAGTGAGCTGAAGGGTGACTTACACTGGCAGAGCAGGTGAGATCATTCATCCTCTTCCTGCACTGGATGGCGTTTCTCGGGCAGGTGCCCGACAAGCCGACTTCTCTTGCAACTGCCTCCCAGTACGGCGAGGTGAAGCTGGTGTCATTCAAGAGCCATGAAGCCATTCCTCGGGTAGAGGACATCCCAGGGTTGGTGGACTCCATGGATGAGGGCCGCACGGGAGTCATTGCTGAACCTGGGAGCAGCTTTTTCCCTCAGTGCAGCCCATATTGAGATGTTTCCTACACACAGCTGAGCTGAGGAGACAGTGAATGTATGTGTTCGGGTGGTGTTTAAATATGGCGCCCAGACCTTCGACCCCATTAGTTAATGGCTAATGGGGTGGATGAATCAGTTCCCACCCTGCCATGTGATTCAGAGATCTACTCGCTGATGCATACTTAATGAGCTTCAATGTGTGAAATCGGACGTGGGTTCCTGCCCCACCAACCAGCGGGAAATGCACTGCGAAATCTGCCTATACTTAGTCTCCAAAATGGAAATTCCACCCACTAAGTCTAGTACTGGGACCTTTATGCCAGAGGTGTGTGGTATATATCCCTTAAGTTGCCATACGTTTCATCATGCAAAGTCCCTATCCCTTGTAGGTTGTGGAATCCTACAGACCAGCCATTATATGATGGAAGCTAATATTCATGCTCTCGAATGACTCCAGCAACCTATCATCCTCAGAAAGTATCCTTATTTTAAAAGCTGGGCCCAGAGATCAGGATCTCTGTCAACATCAGATGAATGCAATCTCATTCTCAAATCGGCTGCTTTCTTCGCATCAGTTGCTATCGCCACCCGTTCTGGCTCACGAGTGCTAAACATCGTTGTCCCCACCCGCTACCACACTTAGCGCAAATCTGGGAATGATTCTGCCCTGTGAGTGAGAATCAGGTGCACCAGAACAGGACAACATCAACTTATATTTACACAGCACCTTTAACGTAATGAGACCTTCCAGGGCACTTCACAGGAGCATTATAAAACAAAGTGTGACACCAAGCCACATGAGGAGATATTAGGGCAGATGACCAGATGCTTTTCAAAGAGATAGATTTTAAGAAATGTCTTAAAGGAGGAAAGTGATGCCGAGAGATAGAGAGGCAGAGAAGTGTAGGGAGGGAATTCCAGAACTTGGTGCCTAGCAACTAAAGGCACGGCTACCAATAGGGAAGCAAATATGATTGGGAATGCACAAGAAGCCTGAATTAGAGGAGGGAGATGTCTTGGAGGGTTGTGGGAACAGAAAGATAGAAGCAGAAACAGCCATGATTAAAGGTGGAACTAGTTGCAGCCTAATGAAAAGTTGTGCAATACCAATGCCTTGTGCTTCCTTATCAAATTGGAAATGCTGTATTTTAAAAGTCCTGTTATAATTTGCTCACTATGGGAATTACTTGGAAATGAGACAGAAATCATGTTCAAGTTTTATTAAAATTTATTGGATCATATTGGACAAATTTAAGTGAGAATCATTTGTCCACTTATGGGCCTCAATTAGCCCACTGGTGGGCAGGCCACCTGACACCACCCCACAGCTGATATAATTGCAGTAGGGGCATGGACGATGGTGAGCAGGCTGCAAGCTGGGTTTAACCAGCACCCTCCACCCCACCCACCGCCTTCAAACCCACCAGCGGAGTGCATAAAATCCAGCCTATTGTGTTCAATTCTGGGCACCGCGCTTTCAGAAGAGAATTTTGAGAGGGCGCAGAAAAGATTTACAAGAATGAGGGAATTCAGTTGCATGGATAGATTGAAGGAGCTGGGGCTGTTCTCCTTAGAAAAGAGAAGGTTGGGAGGAATTTGATAGAGGTGTTCAAAATCATGATGGGTCTAGACAGAGTAGATAGAGAGAAACTGTCTTGTTGTCAGGGTGATTGAAAACCAGAGGACACCAATTTAATGTGATTGACAAAAGAAGCGATGGGGGCACAAGGAAGAACTTTTTCGCACATTGAGTATTAGGATTTGGGATATACCACCTGAAAGTGTGATGGAGGCAGATTCAATCATGGCTTTCTAAAGGGAATTGGTTAAGCGCCTAAGAAGAAAAAAATTATATGCTATGGGCATAGGGCTTGGAAGTGGAGCTAGCAGAACTCGTCTTACAGCTGGTGTGGGTGCAATGGGCTAAATGCTCCTTCTGTGCTGGAATCATTCTTTGATTCGATGAGGCACAAGCCAGGAGTGTGATGGAGTGCTCTCCACTTGCCTGGATGAGTGCAGCTCTAACAACTTTGAAAAAGCTCAATACCCTCTAGAACAAAGCTGCCCACTTGATCGGCTCTCTGTCCACCACCTTAAACATTCACTCCCTCCATCTCGGCGAACCGAGGCAGCAGTGCTAGATGCACTCCAGCAATTTTCTTTGGCTTCTTTGATAACATCTTCTAGACCAATGGACCTTACCACCTAGAGGAACAAGGTCAGCAGGCAAATGGAAACACCACCATCTGTAAGCTCCCCTCCAAGCCACACACCATTCTGGCTTGTAACTATAATGCTGTTCCATCACTGACGTCTAGGTCAAAATCTTGGAGCTCTCTCCCTAACTGTACTGTGGGAATGCCTACAATACTTGGATTACAGTGGTACAAGAAGGAGCTCACCACCACCTTCTCAAGAGCAATGAGAGATGAGCAACTGGGCTTGCCTGTGATGCTCACATCCTGTGAAAGAATGAGAAAAAAAAGCAACCCACCTGTGATAATAATCCTCTCATCTGTGATAATGTTGAACCATCTGTGATGATAATATGCTAGCTTCTGATAATAATCGACCCATCTGTGATAATAAGTGACCTGTGTTTGATAATTATCAATCTGCCGTCGGTAATGAGCAACCCTCCTCCTCTGAGCAAGTTACTCGCACCCAGCCAATTGTGTCCCCATTGAATATTCCTGACTTGTGCCTTTTAGAATCATAGAATGATTACAGCACAGAAAGAGGCCACTCAGCCCATTGTGTCCATGTCATGAAAATATAATAATACTGGGGTTTGGATTGTGTGTGTGTGTGATTTAATTGAATTGGAGAAAGCTGGTCTGGAGGCTTTGAGTAATCAAAAAGGAGCTAGGTTTGAAATGCTAAATGCGTAAAAATGGCTGAAGTTTTAGACTATGTGAGGAAATTTTTCATTTTTAGGTAAATTAGGTTAGTTTAAATTTCAAAGAGATGTTAGCATGTTACACCTAGCCAGAAGAAGCTAAGCCAAACTGTGCTTATTTTTTTCCCAAAGGTTACTGATAAAATTAGCACTATGAAAAGATTCATATTATGAGAAAGGTAAAGTTCCAAAGACATATCGGAACAATGAAATTTGCAATGAAAAGGGAAACCATGTATAAAGGAGAGAAGCCTATGTGTAAGAGGAGAAGGCATTCTAAGATCTAACACAAGTGTGGAAAGCCTCCAGCCTCTGTGCATCAAATTGCTGTCTACAGGAACCGAAGCTGAGAAAACTCACTTTGAATTCGACTGTCCATGGTATTGCCTGGGTCTGTTTAAGTCTATTTGATTTTCTGTTGCCTTAACGGAGGTGTAACTGGAGGCCAGTTTAAATAGGGGTTTTAGGAGTTATTATAGTAGTAATTAGTAGACTTATGTATGTGCTTGAAATCTTTTCTTTTGTTAATAAATGTTTAATTAGTTTCCTAAAAACCTTTGAAGTTGTGGTAGTCTTATTACTTCTGAATTCAAGGCACACATCTCAAAATAAAATACAAATTGCAAAACAGTTTTGACCGCGTGATCAAGTTTCCCTCATGGATTTGATCTGCCTGGCACGCATCATCTGCCATGTCATTACAGTCCACAATGGCTCTCTGCAAGAACAGCTCTGCTAGTTCCACCTTCAAGCCCTTTGTCTGGGATTTAATTGGCGGCGGGAGAATCCCACGCCAAGCAGCCAGCCTGGCAAGTTTCCCTGTGCAGACTAGTGGCGGCAGGAGGGACGTCTCTCCATATCGGGCCCCTGAAGCCCATTGGAGGGCCTCCCTGAAAGTTTTACTCCCCCAGGGCTGCCCTTCTCACATTGACCTCTTAAACCCCAGCACCCCCTCCCCCCCCTGGCCCCTTCGCTGGGGCTTGCCAGCATGGCACCCGAAGAGACGCTTAAACACTTCCCCAAATCCCGATCCAATGCTGCACTCCACTGACCCAAAGTACTGGAGAGCTGCTGGCCTCTGATTGGCCAGCAGCTCTCTGAGGGGGGAATCCCTGTACCTGAGGGGTGAAAATCCCACCTCCAGCCTATTAACGGCCAATTGGCCATTAAAAGGCTGCGAGCAGTCAGTGTTCCCCTCAGCTGGCTTCCCCAGACCTTTTAGCCAACGAGGTCAGAGAATCTGGCACCTCGTATATTCCAGCCCAACAATCTAGCAGAGGGCAAATCAGCATCCTATAAAGATTCATCATAACTTAATTGCTTTTGTTGTCTGCGTCTCCGTTTATAAAGCCCAGGAACCCATGTACTTTTTAAGCACTTCCTCAATCGGTCCTGCCACCTTCAATGATTTGTGCACATATACCTCCAAGGTCCTCTGCTCCTACACCCCTTCAGAATTGTAGTCTTTAATTTATATTGCCTCTCCTCACTCTCCCTACCAAGATGAATCCCTTCACAATTCTCATCTCTCTTTCTACCAATGTAATTGGTACCGATATGGATCACGACCACTGGATGTTCACCCTCCCCACCTCTGAGCTCTCTGCAGCTGCTCAGTGACATCCTTGTCCCTGGCACCTGGCAGGCAACATACCGTGCTGGATTCAGGTCTGCAGCTGCAGAACCACCTGTCTGTTCCCCTAACTATAGAATCCCCTTTCACTGTTGATTTCCCAATCACTCCTGCCTGCCTGTGATGGTGCCTTGGATCTGGCTGTGGCTGAATTTCCCAGGTGAACTATCAATCTCACCGGTGTTCAGAACTGAATACCGGTTGGGGGGTGAGATGCACTCATGGAAACTCCTGAACTACTTGACTAGTCCTCCTGAACTGTCTGGTGGTCACCCTCACTACCTGCATGCCCTCAACTGCAGGGTGACTGTATCCAGAAACACGCCATCCATGAAGCTCTCATCCTCACAGACACACCACAGTGTCACCGGCTGCTGTTCAAGCTGTGAAACCTGGAGTTCGAACTGCTCCAGGGCACACAAAGCATTCAGGGGTTCACACGTGGCAGAGGATGTGTACGTCATGTGTCCAAGATGCTCTGCCATGTCTCCATTTAATTGGACTATGAACTGATTTAACAGAAGTAAACTTAAGACTTAGATAAATAAAGACTCATCATTTACTCCATTCATCTGCTTCCCTTGGGCTTTTGTCATTTTGTTTTTTGGGCATTAACTTCAATATTTTTAATAAACTCTTATTATCTGTATACCTCAGATAGTAATTTACTGAAAAATTCAGAACTCTTTAATGTTACTATCATTTGCTAATTTTAATTGTATGATAAATTATCAAATTGGCTTTAATTTTTATACTAGTTAATTAATCTGGACTTACTTCATAGTTGATTAAAGTGAACTAAAATTAATTTAAAAGTTTACTAGTATAATTAGCTCATGTGATTATTTCTCCTTTGACACCACTTTATAATTATTTTTCCTCCTGTTTAGTTCAGATTCACAGCCAATCACAGAGCTGTTCCATTCCGCTTGTGGCCTTTCCTTCTGTGCTGCTCTGATCCCTGGCCCTGGATCCCTGATCCCTTTGGCTTCAGCCTTCCATATATTTAATTGGAGAAATTCTCTGCTTACCTAGTGCAGGATGTCAGACAAACAGTTGGTCAATTTAGAGACAGAAGGGACTGGGTTTGGGGGAGATGGGATGGTCAAGAGAGGGAGTGGTGAGGTAGAGTTGTGTGCCATCAACATCCATGCGAAAGTTGATGTTGTATTTTCAGATGATGTTGCCATGGGTAAGCATGTAGATGAGAAATAGGAGAGAGTCAAGGATAGATCCTTGGGGGATACAAGAGATAATGATGTGAGAATGGGAAGAGAAGTCATTGATGGCGATTTCCTAGCTATGTTTAAATAGATAAGAATGGCACCAGGCAAGTGCAGTCCCACACAAATGGACAACAGTGGAGAGGCATTGGAGAAGGATGATGTGATCAACCATGTCAATGGTGTAGACAGGCAGAGACAGACAAGGAGGGAATGTTTGCCTTTGTCGTAGTCACATGCAATGTCATTTGTAACTTCGATAAGAACTTTGTCAGTACTGTGGCTGTGGCGGAAACCTGACTGGAGAGATTCAAACATGGAGTTCCAGGAAAGACTGGCACAAATTTGGGATGCAAAATCACGTTCAAGAACTTTGGCAAGGTGGGAGATGGGACTGTAGTTTGTAAGGATGGAGGGAGATCAGAAGTTGTTTTTTATTTGAGGAGAGGGACGATCATGGTAGATTTGAAGGAGAGAGGAACATAAATTGAGGAGAGAGAACATGGGAGTGAGGAGGGAAATTCGTTGGTCAGTAGCTTAGTGGGAATAGAATAGAGAGGGTTGGAGGTAGGTCTCATGGATAAGATGAATTCAGAAATTGTATGAGAGGAGATAGGAGAGAAACTAGAGAAGGAAACAAATTCAGGGCTAGAGAAGGGGGAGCCTCAGTGGAGATTTGACCCAGTGGACTAGGGGAAGGGAGGGAAATGGGAGAAGCAGCTGATTGGATCATCTCAAGTTTGCTGACAATGAAGTTAATGAGTTCCTTGTACTAGTTGCTGGATTTGCACACGGAGGAAACAGGGGAAAAGGGAGTCAGAGAGACAGTTTGCAGTAGAGAAAAGAAGCCGGGGTTTTCTTTACATTCCAGGATTATTTTTGCAGATAAGGATTGTGCTTTATGTGGTCAAGTGAGATCTGGTGGTGAATGGCTAGACCAGTGTCTGCGGACAGTCTATACATGGCCCAGCCAGAACTGGACACATCTTTGCGCCTTGTTGTTGAATTCGGTAAGATCTGCAACAGTGCAGGGTTCCTCTAGCGATAGGCATTGCAGGAGATGTTGCATAGTCTGTGGCTCAGTTCCACATTCACAAGTTGTTGGGCTAGTTGTATATCCCCATTTGCTTAGTGACACCTTTGAATGACCTACACCAGTCCTAAGTCTGTTAAGGCACTTCCATGTTGCCCAGTTGCAATTAGCTCCTGGGGGAAGGCTTTCATCCGGTAGAATTTCCATCGCTGGGGGTTGTTTGAGACTGGCGAGCTGGTCTTTCCACAAGGCGATGCTGGCTCCAGATGGGGTTGATTGTAATGGAACAATACTGTTCATGAAGCTCTTCCTTGACTTTAGGCGGCTGGGTATAGGTGTATGACCATGTAGAGGGTGCCTCTCATCTGATGTTTGACGGAGTCGCTCTTTCTTGCTGGCTACTGTTCTTCTTATATCAGGGGAAATGATACCCGCCAGGATATATAGGCTGTTAGTGTTTGTTGGTTTTAAACAACTTGTGATAAGTCGGCAGCTTGCATTCAGAATGGCATCCATCTTCTTAGTCGATCTTTCCCATGCAGGGCAGGCGTATCCAACAGTGGAATAGCAAAGAGCAAGTGCACTGGTTCGCAATGTTTTCAAGCTTGCTCCCCATTTTGTGTTAGTGAGCTTATTCAGGATGTTGTTTCGTGCGCTCACTTTTGCCTTTGTCTTTTCGATGTGGTTCTTGAAGGTGAGGCATCTGTCAAGGGTGACTCCTAAGTAGATAGGGTGCTCGCAATGCGTCAGTGTTGTTCCACACCAGGTTACTTTAAGCTGGCGTTTGGCTTCACGGTTTCTGAGGTGGAATGCACAAACTTGCATCTTTGATGGGTTTGCGCGAAGGTAGTTTTCTTCATAGTAGGATTTTAGTCCCTCCAAGGTCTCAGAAAATGTTTTCTCCATGGTGTTAAAATCAGTGCTTTGGGCAGTGACACATAAGTCATCAGCATATATAAAATGGCGTGTGATACTGTCTATAGGTTGGTCATTCGTGTAGATGTTGTACAGCAGCGGTGCAAGCACGCTTCTCTGAGGAAGACCATTCTTCTGAATATGCCACTTGCTGCGCTTCCCACCTAGTTCAACATAGAACCGGCGATTCTGAAGCATGCTTTCTAACAGCTCTGTTAAGTGACTATCTTTTATCATCTCTAGGATCTTGCAGAGGAGACGTCTATGGTTCACCGTATCGTATGCTGCTGACAGGTCTACAAAAACAGCACCTACCATCCCTTGCTCAAAACCATCTTCGATATGTTGTGCGAGGTTGAGCAGTTGGCTTGTTGTTGATTTGCCAGGGCGGAAACCTGCTTGCTCTGGAATGATCTTCTCATCTACAGTTGGTGCTATCCTATTGAGTATCAGGTGTCAAACAGCTTATTGGTGTGGCAAAGCAGTGAAATTGGCCGAAAACTCTTAGGATCTGAGGGATCTTTTCCGGGCTTTAATAGTGCTATTACATGTGCCTTCTGCCAAATATTAGGTAGCTTGTGTGTTGCCAGACAGTGGTTGAACAATTGTAGGAGCCATTTCTTTACTTGCTGTCCAAAATGCTTTATCTGCTCTGTTGCTATGTTGTCAAGATCAATTGCTTTCCCGTGTTTTAGACTAGATATACCAGTTTCCAGCTCTTCCATGGTGAATGGTCCAGTGAAGCCAGGGTCATCGCTGTACTTCTTCCTATCTAGTTGTGCTCCTGGTTGTTTCTTGTTGATTTTTCCATTTAGGAGCAACTGGTGTGCAACTTGGTTAGCAGACACGTTTGGATGTTGGGCAGCTTTCTTGGGATCGCCTCCAAGTTTGCGTATGAGAGACCTTCTTGCTGTTTTTTGTAAGATCTGTTGTCTCTATCAAGGTGTCCCAGGTGTTTTGGCACTCTTGAGAGATACTTAACATCACCCTCTCACCAGTAGATATTGTTTCCTCTGAGAAGGGGTCACATTCAAACATTGAGACATAATCCCAATAGAGTTCAGCATTCTCCTTGGTGAGATCAGAGATGTAGTGTGCTCTACAATCTCGGGGGATCTTACTTCTGGCTGTTTTCTGGACAGCTTTTGCAAACAGGTTGTAGTGCTCAGGTAGTGGTTTAATGCATTTAACCTTATGGTCAAGTGCTCGTGTGAACCTGTTCCAATCGGCCTTCTTGAAGTTGAAGCGCCTTTTGAATGGTACGATGGTTGGTAACACTGCTGCATTTACCTGGATACCAATAGGATAGCGTTCTGTCTGTGGTATTGGGCCTGTGTCAAGCTTCTTGCAGAGGCCAGTGATGTCGTTGCTGACAATGGCAAGATCTGGGTTATAACTACACTTCCAGCGGGCACTGTGGAAGGAGGCTGGCAATTTAGGAACATGGATGAGACTAAGCTGGTTAGCATCCATCCATTCTTCTACTGCTTCTCCATCGTTGTTAGACTCCTTGTACCCCCATTGGGTACTGTGGCTATTAAAGTCTCCAATGATGATCTGTTGTTTACTGTGCAGGTTGGGTACAGGGTTAGAGAAGCTGAAATCTGTGCCAGGTGGCTTGTACACTGAGGTCACTACTACTTTGCTCAGCTCTACAGTTAGAATTTCGATGTTGTCCTCAGTTTTAGAAGTGGCTTCTACAACTGTACCAGTTCTAGCAAATACAGCACTGCCATATTGTCGATGAGGTCTTTCAATAACCAGGAACATTTCTGCTATTTTTGGGCAGTTGTTCTCACTTCCTCTGTGTGTCTCCTGCAGGCAGAGGACATCACACTGCAACTCATTGCATAATGTAGCGAGGATGTTTTGTTTAGCTACAGAGAACCCTTCAACGTTAGCAGATATAACAGTCAATGCCGGTCTTGAAAAAGACCCATGTTTCTGACATCGACGACTTCCGTCTTCAGGCATGATGTTGGTACTTGATCAAATCAGCAGCGTATACACTACTTGCTGTGCGTGGTGGTGGTAGAATTGGTTGAAACAGGGCTGCAACATGAACTTTTTTTTTGTAAAAATATACTTTATTCATAAAATATCTTCAATCACATTCCAAACCATTTCAAAAACAACATTACAAGGGTACAATCCAGGTTAAACTTTTACAAAATGTATCACCAGGTGCATCAGTACAAACAATATTACAATCATTTACAGCCTTTCATTTTGATCTGTACAGCCCGAGTGGCTCTAAACAGTTCCCAGTCTCTCGGTGCGCTGTGGTAGAAAGGTCTTAGACAGCGACCCTTCCCCATTGCGCCTTTGCGGCAGCTGCCCCAAGCTTTAGTGCGTCCCTCAGCACGTAGTCCTGGACTTTGGATTGTGCCAGTCCGCAACAATCGGTCGGGGACAACTCTTTGTGCTGGAAGACCAACAAGTTTCGGGCAGACCAAAGCGCGTCTTTCACCGAGTTGATGATCCTCCAGCTGCAGTTGATGTTTGTCTCGGTGTGTGTCCCTGGGAACAGCCCGTAGAGCACAGAGTCCTGTGTCACAGAACTGCTCGGGATGAACCTCGACAGCAACCACTGCATCTCTCTCCAGACTTTCTTTGCAAAGGCACAATCCACAAGGAGGTGAACAACGGTCTCTTCCCCACCACAGCCACCTCGAGGGCAACGTGCAGAGGGGGTGAGCCTCCTGGCGTGTAGGAAGGATCTGACGGGGAGGGCCTTTCTCACCACCAGCCAAGCTACGTCTTGGTGCTTGTTGGAAAGTTCTGGCGATGAGGCATTCTGCCAAATGACTTTGACAGTCTGCTCGGGGAACCATCCCACAGGGTCCACCCTCTCCTTTTCCCTCAGGGCCTCTAGGACGTTACGTGCTGACCACTGCCTGATGGACTTGTGGTCAAAGGTGTTTTTCTGTATAAATTTTTCCACCAGGAACAGGTGGTACGGCACGGTCCAACTACTTGGAGCGTTCCGCGGCAGCGTGGCCAGACCCATCCTTCGCAACACCGGGGACAGGTAGAACCTCAGCACGTAGTGACACTTGGTGTTTGCGTACTGAGGGTCTACGCACCGCTTGATGCAGCCACACGCAAAGGTGGCCATCAGTATGAGGGCGATGTTGGGCACGTTTTTTCCCCCTTTATCTAGAGGCTTGTACATCGCGTCCCTGCGGACACGATCCATTTTCGACCTCCAGATAAAGCGGAAGATGGCTCGAGTGATCGCCATCGCGCAGGAGTCTGGAATGGGCCAGACCTGCGCCACGTACAGCAACAGCGAGAGTACCTCACACCTGATGACCAGGTTCTTTCCCGCAATGGAGAGGGAGCGTCGCTCCCACATGCCCAGTTTCCTTTTCACCATAGCCACTCGCTCCTTCCAGTTTCTAACGCATGCCCCGGTCCCTCCGAACCATATCCCCAGCACCTTCAGGCCGTCAGCCCTGACAGTGAAGGGGACAAAGGATCGGTCAGCCCAGTTCCCAAAGAACATGGCCTCGCTCTTCCCACGATTTACCTTGGCTCCCGAGGCCAGTTCGAACTGGTCGCAGATGTGCATCAGTCTGCGCACCGACAGCGGATCCGAGCAGAAGACGGCGACGTCGTCCATGTACAGGGAGGCTTTTACCTGAGTGCCTCCACTGCCTGGGATCGTCACTCCTCTTATGCCCGGATCCTTCCTGATGGACTCGGCAAAGGGTTCTATGCAACACACGAAAAGGACAGGCGAGAGAGGACAGCCCTGCCTGACTCCAGATTTAATCGGAAAGCTATCTGTTTCCCACCCATTGATTGAGACTGCGCTACTGATGTTAGTGTAGAGCAGTTGGATCCAATTTCGAATTCCCTCCCCAAACCCCATTTTGGAGAGCACATCCCCCATGTAGGTGTGCGATATTCTGTCAAAGGCCTTCTCCTGATCCAAGCTGATGAGGCAGGTATCCACACCCCTGTCCTGTACATAGGCAATCGTATCCCTGAGGGCTGCGACATGAACGCTTCTACCTTGGCCCCGCCATTCAGATAATAATCTGCCTTCCTGTTTTTGCTACCAAAGCGGATAACCTCACATTTATCCACATTATGCTGCATCTGCCATGCATTTGCCCACCCACTCAGCTTGTCCAAATCACACTGAAGCATCCCTGCATCCTCCTCACAGCTCACCCTTCCACCCAGCTTTGTGTCATCTGCAAATTTGGAGATATTACATTTAGTTCCCTCATCTAAATCATTAATATATATTGTGAATAGCTGGGATCCCAACACCAATCCCTGCGGTACCCCACTAGTCACTGCCTGCCATTCGGAAAAAGACCCATTTATTCCTACTCTTTGTTTCCTGTCTGCCGACCAGTTTTCTATTCATCTCAATACACTACCCCCAATCCCATGTGCTTTAATTTTACACGCTAATCTCTTATGTGGGACTTTGTCGAAAGCCTTCTGAAAGTCCAAGTAAACCACATCCACTGGCTCCCCTTCATCAACTCTACTAGTTACGTCCTCAAAATTATGTAGTCCATCATATCCTTTCAAGGCTGCATCTCTTGAAGTTAAGGGAGTTGGTGATGAGGGCAGTAGCAGGAGGAACAGTCAGGGAGAAAGAATGCAATGGTTTTATTCAGGACTAAAGTGCAAAGTAGAGGTGAGTGAGTGAAACTTTCCTTTAGTTGAAAGGAGCTTCCGCATCCCAACATGGACTCACCATTCTGTTATATATGCTTGGCAATGTTTTTTCCTTCCTATGCCTGTGATCAGAAAAATCGTCCAAATTGCTCCAGTAACTCATCACAGTGCTCCCAAAAACTTTGCCACAGCAAAAGTAAGTCATAAACTCTTCAGCTGCAACTTGATGAATAGCCTTTTAAGAAGCTCAGAACAGAGCCCATCTTGCTTTGTAATGCAGCTGAGTCAGGGGTGATTAATGAAGACACTGCCTATAGATTGTCACAACCTACTGGGGACAGTGCACTGTATTATCAAGCCCCACTGTTCCCTGGGCTGCGAAAAATGTGAAAAAGTTTGACCAAACAGCCAGATTGCCCCAATTCTACCTAACTGCTAACTTATGTAAGGAACATATCTTTTTATTTTCTGTTGGACTGTGAATTAGAATTACAATGGCTGCAGTTTAAAGGGCATGTCCACTGGAGCAGGATGAGAGATATATACAATGTTGCAGTCCTGGAACAGAGAGTGCCATGAAAGACGGGATGGTGCCGGAAAGGAGTCCTGAACCAAGGGAGCTGCTTGACAACAGCATTTTAATTGGCTCCTGACCAGGTGACCAGGGTTCTGTGTTGTAGCAATGTAGCAGAAAGATCCTGGCCTGCAAAGAGAAAACATCTAAAATCACTTTTCCTCATATCTCTATAACCTGCTCTCTCTCTGAGGAAACCCTTGTAAAAAGGAAAAGGGGAAAACCACTGTTGGAGACATTGAAAAGCAAGTTCTCAACCAGTGAACTACATACTGAAAGTGCTGGAAGACCACCTCGTGTCGTCAACAAGAGCCGAAAGGAATTTGGAAGACATTGACCAAAGTCAACCCATCGAATCTTGTACTCTGGATTGGTGCTATTGAGCTGTTTTATCCCACCCTTAAAATCCATGGGCAGGATTTTGCCCTTGACAGGGGTGCTCGGCAGGGGCGGGCGGGGGCAGTCGGGAAGCTGACCGCCACCCGCGATCTGCTCCGCATCGTGATTTCACACAGGGGGGCCAATTAAAGGCTTCCCTGCGTGAGTCGTGAGCAGCAGCACTGAGTACTGCCTGTGCGGGCGGGGGGATGGGAGAGCCGAGTCCAGTGCACAGTTCGCTCATGTGCAAGAAAGATTGCTTCAATCTCCCTGAGGCATGGAGCTCCCTCAGGGAGATTGAAGCGCTGTGCAAAAAAAAATTAAGAAAATAAAAATTTAATAAGGCTCTGTCACGTGAGCTGGGATGTGTTTTTAATTCAAAAATAAAGTTTTTATTTAATGTTTATTTGCTTTAGGAAACCTCATGCCATTCGTGGATGAAGTTTCCTAAAAATTATAAAGGCTGCTTGGCCTTTTCGCCTGCCTGCCAGCCATTAGGTTGATCAGGCAGCATAAATTTGAATTTAATTAGATTGTTAATGGCCTTAATAGGACAGCATCATCGTGCGCCATTTTATGCTCGGGCATATCAGGCGCCACCCACACGCCAAGCATAATATTCTGCCCCACGTTTTGTTTGTGTGTGTGTGTGTGTGTTTGTGTATACGGGTTTAAGAAGTTAAGGAGTTTAAATCATAGTGTTAGAAGTTAGAAGTTCATATTTCTTTCTTTTGCCACGAGTTAAAGAAAATTTGTTCAATAAACAATTATTTACTTATTAAGTTTACCTGGTACTCATATTCTGTTAACCTAAATTAAACAGTTGGGTAGAATTGGGGCAATTGGGTTTGGTCAAACTTTTCACATTTGTCGCGGCTCCGGGAACAGTGAGATTTGATATTGCAGTGCACTATCCCCAGTGAGTTGTGACAAAGTTTGGTGGCTCAGGTCTGGGATATTTTGGAACAAAAGATAACAACAAATTGGGCGTAGATTTAGTAAATAATAAAAGCTAAAAAGAAACACCAGGTTTGTACTATCAAAAAATAAGATGGCATTGGAAACTGCTAAAGCCTTCCTGCAAGTGAAAGAGATGTCTCTGACGATTTTACAAGGGATCCCAAAAATCAGGTTAATCGAATTGTCAAGTAAATTAAGGGTAGGATTGCTTGCTAAAGCTAGGGAGGCAGAGATAATTGCAGTGATGCACAGCATTTGAAATTGGAAGGAATGCCTGAGAGACCAAGGTCTCCAAGGGGTGGTGCATTGGCTCAAATTCAGTTGCAAATGAAAAAAAATGGAACTAGAAGCAGCAGAAAAAGAAAGAGCATTTCAAAGAGAACAGGCAGAAAGACAGGAGAGTGAAAGAAAACAAGAAAAGGAATTATGGATCGTGAGGTTAGAAAAGGAGGAAAGAGAAAAAGAGGGAGCAGAGAATTCCAACTTAAAGTGCTGGCAGTGAAAAAAGAGACACCAGTAAGTGAGACAATACTTATTTCCAGATCAGAACCCAGTGAGGAGATGTTTAAATTTGTGCAGGCACTTCCAAAGTTTTAGGAAAGAGATATTGAAGCGTTCTTTATTTCACTTGAGTAGTTAAACAGATGAACTGGCCAAAGGAAAACTGGACATTGCCCATGTGGAGGAAATTGACAGGTAGAACACAGGACATTTATGATTCACTGTCAGAGGAGGTTTCTAGGGATTATGATGTGGTGAAAAAGGCCATTTTGAGTGCATATGAGTTGGTCCCTGAAGCATACAGACAAAAGTTTCAAAATTTAAGGAAGCAACCAGGGCAAATTTAATTAAATTGAATTTGAAAGGATTAAGCAAAGTAGTTTTGACAGGTGGATATGAGCATTAGGAGTTGAAACTACCTATGAAGTTCTCAGAGAGATCATTCTCTTGGAAGAATTTAAAAACTCCCTACCTTCTGTAATAAGAACCCATGTTGAAGACCAAAGGGTTGCAGCTGCTAGACAGGCAGCAGTAATGGCTGACAACTATGAACAAATTCATAATACTAAACATTTTTTCCATCACCCCCATAAATTTGAAAAGAATAGAAGGTAGGAGAGTGAAGTAGCCAGGGTAAAGAATGGATGGCTGGGAATACCTTGAGATCTCCTCTCCAGATCAGGAAGGAAGGTACTGAGGGTGGAGGTGAAACTCGAAGGCATAAGTGTTTCCATTGTAATAAAGTGGGACATATTCGTTCAGATTGCTGGAAGTTGCGAGGGAAGTCAATGGGACTTATTAGAGTTCGTAAGAGTGAGTCTGAAAAGGGAACTCATAAAGAAAATGCTATGAATCAAATTGTAGCTTTAACTACAAATAAGGGACTGGAGGTAAACACTGCTGTGAATGCAGGTGAAGTGAATAAGGCAGATGAGAGATATAAAGGGTTTTTGTCTAAAGGGAAGATAATCCCTTTTTCATCAAATGATGCAGCTAAACCCATAACAATATTAAGGGACACAGGAGCTACTCAAAATCTTTGCTGGAGAAGGACCTAGTTTTCCCTCCAGAGAGTTCAATGAAAGCTAAAGTATTGGTAAATGGGATAAGTGAAGAGTACATTCCGGTTCCATTGTACAAATGCAATTGGAGTGTGATTTGTGGTCTGGATTGGCGGTTGTAGGAGTGGTTAAGAAATTACTTGTGGATGGAGTTGATTTACTCCTGGGGAATGATTTGACAGGAGTGAAGGTTATAACTTCGCCTATAATTACGGAAAGCCAGAGAGGCTAAACAGATGGAGCAGTTACAAAAACAAGTTTCCATTGTGTGTGGTGACCAGAGCAAGGCTAAACAAAGTCCATCACCAGAGGTCAAAGTAATACCATGAGCAGATGTTAGAGTAGCAGAAACTTTCTTTAAGGATGAGGATAATTCAAAGGAAGTGTTTGGCATGTCTTTATGAATTGAGGCTCAGAAACAGATCCAGTGTTAAACAAGTTAGCAATGTCAGCTCTCACTGAAGCTGAGGCTGAAGGAGTTCCGGAGTGCCATTACATCAAAAATGGAGTTCTGATGAGGATGTGGAGGCACCCTCACAGACCTGCGGATGAGGAATGGACGGTTGTTCATCAGATAGTGGTACCACCAAAATATCGTAAGGAGATATTACAAGTAGCACAGGAAATCCCTATGGCAGGACATGTAAGAATATGGAAAACCCAGCATCAATAAACAGGCATTTTACCTGGCCAAGACTTCATAGGGATATAGTTCAATTTTGTAGAACGTGTCATACATGTCATGTGGTAGGTAAATCTCAACATGTAATCAAACCAGCACCCTTAATACTCATAACAGTTTTTGAAGAACCATTCAGTTGGGTATTAGTAGATTGTGTAGGACCATTACCCAAAATGAAAGCTGGACATCAGTATATCCTTACAATCATGGATATCACACCCTGATTTCCAGAAGCTATTCCTTTAAGGGCAATTACAGCTAAGGTGGTAGCAGAAAAGTTTACCCAATTTTTCACTCGTTATGGCCTACCAATTGAAATACAATCTGACCAAGGTTCTAACTTTATGTCTAAAATTTTCCAGGACATAATCAGTAATTTGGGTATCAAACAAATAAAGTCTACCGCCTATCACCCACAGACACAGAGAGCTTTAGAGAGTTACCATCAGATTCTCAAAATCATGATTAAGACCTATTGCCATGAATACCCTAAGGATTGGGACAAAGGATTAGATTTCTTACTATTTGCTACCAGAGATTCTCCGAATGAATCTATTGGATTTAGTTCATTCGAATTGATCTATGGTCACGAAATAAGAGGTCCATTAAAAATGATTAAGGAAAAGTTCCTAAGCAGAAAGACAAATCCTCCATGTTGGATTATGTGTCCATGTTTCTAGTAAAACTCACTGAAGCATGTAAAGTAGCACAAGAGCACTTAAAAATTTCCCAAGTCAAAATGAAAGAATGGGCAAGCAAACATGCTACAACTAGAACATTCCAATTAGGAGACAAAGTATTGGTATTGTTGCCTTTGCAGGGTGAGCACCTGAAAGCGAAATTCAGTGGCCTGTACAGGATAGTTAGGAGAGTTAGTAATGTGACTTATCTGATAGATACTCCTGAGCATAGGAACAAGAAACGGTTATGTCACATAAACATGTTGAAGCAATATCATTGCAGAGAAGATGATAAGACAGAAAAAGTCAGGTGGTAGGAGTAGTGGAGGATGACAGAGACAGTATGGGGTAAGGTAGAAGGAGAAGTAGATAGTGCCCAAAGCGAACCTCCTACAATTCAAGGTAGTATAAAAATGGGGAAGTCTTGCTAAAACTATACAAGGCACTAGTTAGACCACACCTAGAATACTGTGAACAATTTTGGTCCCCTTATCTAAGGAAAGATATACTGGCATTGGAGGCAGTCCAGAGAAGGTTCACTAGGTTGATCCAAGGTATGGAGGGATTTTCTTTTGAGGAGAGGTTGAGTAGGTTGGGCCTGTACTCACTGGAGTATAGAAGAATGAGAGGCGACCTTATTAAAAAATATAAAATTCTTAGGGGGCTTGACAGGGTAGACGCTGAGAGGTTATTTCCTCTAGTGGGAGAGTCTAGGACCAGAGGGCATAATCTCAGAGTAAGGGGTCGCCCATTTAAAACAGAGATGAGAAGGAATTTCTCCTCTCAGAGGGTCGTCAATCTGTGAAATTCTTTACCACAGAGGGCTGTAGTGGCTGGGTCGTTAAGTATATTCAAGGCTGAGATAGGCAGATTTTTAATCAGAAAGGGAATCAAGTGGTATGGGGAAAAGGCAGGAAAGTGGAGTTGAGGGTTATCAGATCAGCCATGATCTCATTGAATGGCGGAGGAGACTCAATGGGTTGAATGGCCTACTTCTGCTCTTACATTTTATGGTCTTATAACTAGCCAACAAGCCAGTACTGGGACAGTTAGACACTGTGTTCTCATATTTAGAGGAAGGACCAAGAAAAGATCTAATAAGGTTACTTAGGAAGTATAAGGGAATTTGTAGGGATACACCTGAGTGTACTACATTAGCTAAACATGACGTGGACGTAGGAGACTCAGTGCTGATAAAACGACATCATTATTGGTTGAGCCCAGAAAAACAAGTTCAGTTAGAAACAGAGATCCAGTATATGCTGGACAATCAATTGATTGAGCCTAGCCAAAGTGGCTGGAGCTCACCGATAGTATTGGTTCCTAAGCCGGATGGATCCACTAGATTTTGTATATACTACAGGAAGGTGAATGTAGTAATGAGGACAGATTTGTACTCAATTTCTTGGTTAGAAGATTGCATTGATAGGGTTGGCAGTGCCTTATTTCTTTCTAAAATTGATCTATTGAAGGGGTACTGGCAAATGCCATTAACATCAAGGGCTAGTGAAATATCCACCTTTGTTTCACCAAGTGGGTTGTATCAATGTCTAGTCATGCTGTTTGGGTTTAAAAATGCCCCAGCTACATTTCAAAGATTTATGAATCAAGTCATAGCTGAAGTACCTAACTGTGTGGTTTATCTAGACAATGTCGTAATATCACATGGGAAGAACATGTAAAGCAATTAGAGGACCTGTTTAAACAATTGCAGTTGGCTGGCTTAGTCATAAATCTGGTCAAAAGCGAATTTGCAAAAACAAGGGTATCTTACCTAGGTCAGATTGTAGGACAATGGCAAGTACTGTCAAGAATAGCAAACGTTAATGCTCTAATAGAATTTCCCATTCCTAAAACTAAATGAGAAATCTTGAGGTTTTTGGGAATGTGTGGGTTTTATAGGAAGATTGTGCCTAACTTCAGCACAATATCTGTACCTTTCACCAATTTGTTAAGAAAACAAGCAAAAGTGGTATGGTCAGCAGAATGCCAAGCAGCCTTTGAAAAGCTGAAGGCAGTCTTAATAAATGAACCAGTGTTGGCCGCCCCTGGCTTTACCAAACCCTTTAAAATGGCAATTGATGCTAGCAACTTGGGGGTAGGTGCAGTCCTATTACAAGGTGAGGTACTTTTCCAAGAAACTAAATCAATATCAGAGGAATTACTCTACGTAGAAAAAGAAACTCTAGCATTTTTGTTGTCTCTTCAACACTTTGAAGTTTTTGTCCAGCATGATAACAAAGAAATACTAATCTACACTGACCATAATCCACTGGCGTTCATTGAGAAGTTTAAAACTCAAAATGCAAGACTCTTTAGATGAAGTCTATTGTTTCAACCATTCAAAGTAAAGATTGTTCACATTGCCGGTAAAGATAATGTGATCATGGATGCATTGCCCCAGGTGTAAAATACTAAAATAATTATAGGGATAAGAAATGCTGAAGATTGTATAAGATTGTATAAGGGGGAGGAAGGATGAATGGAAGTAAGTCTCATGTTTTGTTGTCCATGTGCCACATACCTTGTGATGAAATGCATCTTTGAAATGGCATTTCATCTCTTTTAAGGGTGGAGGCAGGTAAGGAACGTATCTTTTTATTTCTGTTGGACTGTTGCAAAGAATATATCTTCTTAGTTTCTGTTGGACTGGGGATTAAAATCACAATGGCTGTAAATTGAAAGATATGTCTACTGGAACAGAATGAGATATATATACATACAATGTTGCAGTCATGGAACAGAATGTGCCATGAAAGACAGGATGGTGCCAGAAAGGTACAACTGGTAAAAGATAATTTTAGGATTTATATCAAGAAACTTTTCTTCACATCAAGAATAGTCAACGTGTAGAATAAACTTCCAGATAGAGTGACAGAGCAAAAGCCATGCAATCATTACAACAATAGAATGCTCAATGGGTAGTGGAGTGAGGGTAGGGGGCATGGAGGGTAGAGGTGATTAATGTGCACAGTGCCAGCAATTTGTGACAAGAGAAAGATATTCTGTGAATTATAAGTTCACGTTTGCTGGCTGACTTGCCGTTAGTTTTGTGAATACAGCATCTCATTGTTAACCTCCCTATGATTACCATGAAACTGCAATATTTGCATATTAATTGCCCATTAAACTTGCCACAAAGTTAAGTCCAGTTATCACCAGTGTATGCACTCCTTTAACAAGGTGAGAATTGTTGATGACTGCCAATCAATGTTTGGTGCCAAGAAAATGAACAATTGCATGTGAGGAGTCTCATTCCTTGGGGTTGTGAATTATTGTTGGAGATATTAAAAATGTAAGATTTTCAATATTTCTTAATTTCTTCATTTCCCTATCTGCCTCTTTTCTGCACTTTGTAAATCCAATCTTTCTGTCCCTCTCTTTCTCTACCTGATTTTTCATTGAATTCACCCACTTTAATTTGTATTTCCTTCTCAGTCCTTCCCTTGTTTAATTTTCAATCTTTAAATCTCATTGGTTAAGGAAATTGTCCCATTGTTCACCAAGTTGCCCTGTTGCCTTCACTGACCAATTATCAGTTTCTACTTTTAGCTACCATGTGGATGAAATAATTTTAAAACTAAATGTGCACACAAACAAATCCAACCAACAGGACATGTTGTGAAAAGCCTTCCTCATCCAGTCCTGCTTTTAGCTACTCCTACCAGGAGATCTGCTATCACGATATGTCACCCTTGTCTCTCTTGTGCCATCTTCACACATCCACTGTAGCTCATCTGCAACCATTCCATGATGTCAGTCATCCAACTTGAAAGGCCGATGTCTCTTTCTGTTGCCCTCCACTTTTCCCTCCAGAAGAGATCTCTGTTGCTTTACAGCTCTGATTAAATGGCCAAAATCCTGACCTTTTCTTTTCTGTATATCACTTTTCAGAGTTCTTTCTGTTCTTGCAATTTCAGGCATCTCTTCATTTGCCTTATGGTCTGTATATGAAGTTTTTAGCGTACGTCTTAGTATCCACATTTCAAAGGCCTCTATTTTCTTCCACAGATCTTTATTTATTGTCCAGGTTTCTGAGGCATACAGGAAAGTAGATAGGAGGTAGCATCTTATGAGTTTTTTATGGGGTCAGAATACTCCTCGAGCCCCACAAACTTTTTTTTTAAGAAAGCAAAACTTACCTTTTCTGAGTGGTTTCAGAGTTGCTTTTAAGGATTGCTGTGCCATTGCTTAACACCTGGAGAAATTGGGAATAGCTCGCACTTTCCATGTTCCATCCATTTCGCTTTGAAAATTGAGATCTTACACTGCTAGAAGGACCCTGATTTGCATGTTTAAAAAACCTCCCATCTGTTTTGGGTGCCCATTAAAGATTTGCTTAACAATTAAATCAGCTTTGGAAATGGAAGTCCAAGGTCCCCACCTGAATTTCCCCTGCTGCTTGCCCATTTTTCAAGGGAGAAGCGGATGGTTGGCAGTTGAAAATACCTGCCAGAGAGTGGAGGTGAAAAATTTAGGAATCATTTCAGAACTAACTGAATGTTACAATGGTGGGACTTGAGGATCTACCTGAATGGATGAATTAATATGGGTCAAAGGGCCTTTGTAATTGGTAATTACCTTGTGATCTTGTGTGCGAAGGGTTAAAACTCTTCCAGATGGTACACAGGAAATGTATTGTGAAACCAACGTGAACACTATCACATTTCTTCACAGTTACTCCTCCAATTGTTTATATTGTCACAGGAGAAACATTGCCAATGCAAGTTGCTATTTAGATATACTATAATGACCGTCGCTTCTCTGACTCATTTCCTTTCGGAAATTTATATTATCTATTTATTGCATTTGAAAACTGATTTGTAAGTCAGAGTGAGGAACAAAGTTAATTTTGTTTAGATAGTTTACATGAGTAAATAGTCAAATTTGGACAAACACTGCACTCTCCGTTACAACATCCCTATGCATTTTTGTCATTATGCCACACTTACTAATCCTACCCTCAGTTGCAACAGTGCAATCCTCTTAAACTATCAAAATGACACAAACATTTTTTCTTTATTGAGAACTACTTTAATAATAGTGTATTAGAATTACAAATGCCACACTGTTGTTCTATTTTGAAGTAACCAGAAAATAAAGATTGGCTTGGGAACAGAAGGATAGCCTATTTGCACATTGCTTGTTGCAGGAATTGTCTGTGGCATACGATGATAGAATTTGTGTTTTTCCAAACAGTAAGCTCCCATTTCAGGATGCGATCAGGCACTGACTGTAACAAGGAAAGGGAAAATATAGATACAAGTTAACCAGGGTCAGATTCTGTTGGCTGATTTGGCCGCAGCTTTGATGGACTGCTGGAAGCAGTTCACCATTCCATCCATATGCCCTCTCAGATTGGAAATTATATTTGCATTGAACATTTTCTTCACAACACCAGTAGTGCTTTTGTGGTATTGTCTACAATGTGTAGGAGATCATGATGTTGCAAAGGGAAGTGGATGATGAGGAGTAGTGATTAAACTTAACCATTTAGTTTATTTACTTCTATTAAGTTTGCCAGGTTGGGTCTCCAAAGTAAGGGAACTGCTGCTAGCTTCCAAGAGTTCCCAGCTGTATATCCAAGATGAGTGACATCCAAAGCACCACCCACCCCTGGGCTCCTAAATTGGGACTGTGGCCCAAAACTTGGTGAAAATTCCAGAATCCTATGTAATAAAAATAAATTTGACTTAGTCATTGCAAATCAGTGATGCTGATAGGCCATTGTCCATTACATATCATAATGCCAAAGTTGTTCTGAAACAGCATATCCTTCAACTCAGTCACCCAATGGGATGGAAATTTGTGAACCATATAATAATAGGTGAACTTTCATGATACTGCATATGAGAGATCATGTAGCTCATTAGGTAGCACCCCCTACCTAGAAGCTCTGAGTTCAAGTCCCACTCCAGGGTTTGTTAACCATGGAAAGAGTGCACATGCCATGGTTAATAATGAGGCCGCTAATCTGTTCAACATGCCCATGGCAGGAGGTAGCAGTGAGTGAAATTCCTGGTCAGCCATGCTTGATGCAGAGTGGTACCCCTCAAGCTATAACCACACAATTCATCTGAAACAGAGAGAAATGTCTACAGTCCCTTGCAGACTATAGCTAATTACAGACAGACAGATGGATTTTGCATGTGGTAAGTCAAAGAATATAAGCTCTCTCTTACTTGTCCTTGGTTTGCTATTTTTCACTCTCCTCTTATACTGCTATCTTCTTCTTTCTCTTCTGTTCCTCTCTTCTTATTCCTTTCTTGTTTCTTTCCCTGTTTTCATCTTCCCTTCATCTTTATTTTCTTTCCTTTCAGTTGTACGGAGATGGGTGCCATGGCAAGACATGGTGATGAAAGGAGCTGCCGATGGTTGCACTCTGCATTTTCCAGCAAGGATTGTGGGAAAAATCCAGCCCTCAATAGCTCCCTCCCCATCATTTACGCTTCCCTGCCCACCATCATATCTCGCACTATTTTACCTTTCTGTTCCCTCATTTTCCACTATCCTCCAATCTGATTGTTATCCATATTTATTTCCATTCTTATCCCTACTTCCTCTTTGATATGCATATTTAAGTCCTGTATCACCTCCTCTCCTTGTCATCTGTCATTCACCTCCTTTAACAGTTACTTTCCCCTCATCCCACTCACTTCATACCTCCAAAAGCAGGTGGGAGACCTCTTCAGTCTCACCATCAAGCTCTTTTCCAGTGCATATTTTCTTCCCTACATCCCTTTCTATATATTTCTCTCAAGAAGGCCACGTTTCAAAATGCAACCTACTTGTGTTAATAAAAAAGAAATCAGGCCTAATTGTACCTCTGTTTCTGTCTCTCTCTTAAAGGTGTCAGCAATTGGAATGCTTACATTTTCTCACAGACAACAAAATACAAGTGAGATAATAAGAAGCTCATGTTTTCCTTTTTAAAAAAAATCATCTAAACTTTCGATCAGAATAGAAACCCTTTCCATTGGCCTGGAGATTCAGCTGAGGTGAACTGGGATTTCCAGTTTAATTTGTCCAAACTTGGCTAAATCAGCATAATCAATGAAGGAATTTCAAGTGTAAATCGCAGCCAGCGCAAATTGCGTTTTCATGATCTTTCATGTTAGTTTCAAAAACAGTGCAACTAGAAGCTGGTCCTACCCACACAACAGACCATGCTCCCAGATCAAATTAATTTTCATGGCGAGTTCCCAACAACTTCACTGTTTGTGAGCTTCATGGACGCTCATAAATGAAGCTGGTTCTTTTAGGCACAAGAGCACCTACTACTACAGCAGTGCAGCTAGTAAATGGTTCTGTGTAACTTTTAAAGTCATTTTCAATTATTTGAAGTCGGGTTATCAAAGCCCAAGGGATGATCCACTCTGATTAAAAATATTCATTTTTGTGATAAACCCATTTTCACTTGTACTAATAACATTGCACCAAGTTACCACTCTTAAATACAGCAAGGAGAATATTTTAATGCAAAATTGATTTTTAAAAAACCCCTCTGCAATATTGCCAAATTGTGCTGACTCATAGAAGATTTGGGCAGAATTTAATGAAGTCCGCTAGAACAGGAAAAATGCTGGGCGGGCCTGTTGAATCACATGGTTGGACTCACATTGGAGTCCCTGTGACAGGAAAACAGCATGCCATTATGTGTGTAGCAGGAGGATAATGAAGTGGCAATGCCACCCGGAAGCAGTGGGAAGCTAGTTAAACTTATTGACAAGGTTGTTAATGTTAATTTATATACCTCTGTCCAAATGTTATGCTGTCTTGCAAATATTTAGAAATCTGTTAATTTAAAGCTGGCTGTTTTCAGGCGCCATCTCTGACTTACAATGTAAAAATTAATGCGCCTTCCATTGAAGTTAAGTTCAGGAGACAGAGCAGCAAAGGTTTGATCAATCGAGCAGCCAGTTCTGAGGAGCTGAGAGGCAGAGACTTATAGGGGAAGCTCAGATCCAAGGAGCTGAAGGGCCAGAACAACTGAGGTGCTGAGGGGCCAAAGTAGGACCAACGCATCCAAGGCTACCAGACAGTAGAGGTGCATGTGTGCCATAAAGATGGGAATGATCTACCCAGTCCCGCTGCACAAGCACTGGAGGAGATGAGCACAGAAAGATAAGTCCATGATGCAGAATCACCATTGCAGGACCTGTAGCATCAGCAGGGGGTACAAGCCACAATAGAGCATCTGACACCAAAAGACCTGGCTAGATGGAGAGGCAAATGCAATCCAGACATTTCAGGGCTAGAATGAATTACCTCCAGAGAAGCAGTACCAGTAAAGACTCCAGCTCTCCAGGGAGCTATGTGTCAGGGCTTTTTTTATTTCTTCATGAGATGTAAGCGTTGCTGTCTAGGCCAGCATTTGTTACCCATCCCTAACTGCCCTTGAGAAGGTGGAGGTGAGTTGACTTCCTGAACCAGTGCAATCCATCTGATGTAGGTACACCGACAGTGATGTTAGGAAGGGAGTTCCAGGATTTGGATCCCACAACAATGAAGACAATATATTTCCAAGTCAAGATGGCATATGGCTTGGAGGGGAACTTGCAGGTGGTGGTGTTCCGATGCATCTGCTGCCCTTGTCCTTCAAGTGGTTGAGGTCGCGGGTTTGGAAAATGGTGTTGAAGGAGTCTTGGTGAGTTGCTGCAGTGCATTTTGTAGATGTTACACACACTGCTGCCACTGAGTCGATGGTGGAGGAAGTGAATGTTTAAGGTGGTGGATGGGGTGTAATCAAGCTGGCTGCTTTGTCCTGGATGGTGTTGACCTTTTTGAGTGTTATTAGAGCCGCATGTATCCAGGCAAGTGAGGAATATTCCATTACATTCCTGACTTGTGCATTGTAGATGGTGGACAAACCATGGGGAGTCAGGAGGTGAGTTACTCACCTCAGAATTCAAACCTCTGACCTGCTTTTGTAGCCACAGTATTTATATGGATGGCCCAGTTCAGTTACTTAACATCACTGAACACGAAGGGCAGATGATTAGATTCACTCTTTTTGGTGATGGTCATTGTCTGGCAGTTCTGTGGTGCGAATGTTACTTGCCATTTATCAGCCCAAACCTGAAAGTTGTCCAGTCTCACTTCATATTGGCATGGACTGCTTTAGTGTCTGAGGAGTTGCAAATGGTACCGAACATTGTGCAATCATCAGCGAACATTCCCACTTCTGACTTTACAATGGAAAGAAGGTAATAGATGATGCAGCTGAAGATGGTTTGGCCCGTGGAACTCCTGCAGCAATTTCCTGGGGCTGAGATGATTGAATTCAAACAACCATAACCATCTTCCTTTGTGCTAGGTGTGGTTTCAACCAGTGGAGAGTTTTCCTCCTGATTCCCATGACTCCAGTTTTGGTAGTGCTCCTTGATGCAGTATTTGTTCAAATGTTACCCTAATGTTAAGGGCAGTCATTCTCATCTCTCCTCTTGAGTTCAGATTTTTTGTCCATGTTTGGACCAAGGCTGTAGTGAGGTCAGGAGCTGAGCGGCCCTGGCAGAACCCAAACTGAGCATCAGTGCGCAGGTTATTACTGAATAAGTGCCTCTTGATAACAGAAACAAACAAACGAACATATGGACTTGGAGCAGGAGTAGGCCATTTGGTCCTTCGAGCCTGCTCTGCCATTCAATAAGATTATGGCTGATCTGATAGTAACCTCAAATCTGCGTCCTGCATCCCCTCGGTAACCTTCCTTACCAAGAAGCTATCCGCCTCTGCCTTTAAAATATTCAAAGACTCTGCTTCCACTGCCTTTTCAGGAAGAGAGTTCCAAAGACTCACGACCCACTGAGAGAAAACATTTCACCTCAGCTCCATTTTAAATGGATGGCCCCTTTAAACAATGAACCCTAGTCCTACATTCTCTCACAAGAGGAAACATCCTCTCCACATCCACCTGTCAAGACCCCTCAGGATCTTATAAGTTTCAATCAAATCACCTGTTATTCTTCTAAACTCCAGCAGATACAAGCCTAGCCTGTCCAACCTTTCCTCATAAGACAACCTGCCCATTCCAGATATTGGTCTGGGAAACCTTCTCTGAATTGCTTCCAACGCATTTACATCCTTCCTTACATAAAGTGATCAATACTGTACGCAGTATTCCTGAATTGTTCAGGCAGTGGCTGGGCTTGGCGGGAGCGGGTGGGGGTAGGGGTGGGCGTGGAGCCAATCGCCGCCCGCGTTCAGCTCCACCGCCACCATTTTATCTGGGTGGGCCAATCAAAGCCTGCCCAGCATAAGACGCGAGTGGTAGTGCTCAGTGCTGCCTGTGCGGACAGGGAGAGGAGAGAGAGTCGGGGCCAGCGCTTTTTCACGCATGTGCGCAAAAGAGCGCTTCAATTGAATTGCTACTTAAAGTATTAAATATATGGAGTAAAAATTTATTTAAACAAGTCCCCTCATGTGACTGTGTCACATGAGATGGGATGTGTTTTTATATGTAGGAAAAAATTTTTATTAAATTAATAAAAGCTTTAGGGAACCTCATCCTGCTCATGGATGAGGTTCCCTAAAAAACACAAAGGCCACTTGGCCTTTTCCCCTGCCCACCAACCTTAAGGTTGGATGTGCACCGTTAACAATTAGCTTAATCACTTCCTTATTTACTTTAATAAGCCGTTTTCATATCGGCGGGTGCACAGCCGACTCCGGCGCGCGCCCACCGAACGAAACATCGCGAGACGGCACGATGATGTCGGGATGCATGCCCGATGATGTCGTGCATCATTTTACGTGTTGTCATTTCGGACCTGCCCCTGCACACTGACTGAAAAATCCTGCCCCAGGTGTGGTCTCACTCATGCTCTGTATAATTGAAGCATAACCTTCCTACTTTTGTTTTCAATTCCCCTCACAATAAATGATAACATTCTATTAGCTTTCCTAATTACCTGCTGTACCTGCATATGAGCCTTATGCGATTCATGCACTAGGACAACCAGATCCCTCTGCACATCAGACCTCTGCAATCTCTCACCATTTAGTTAATATGCTTCTCTTTTATTCTTCCTGCCAAGATGGATAATTTCACATTTCCCCATCTTATACGCCATTTGCCAGATCTTTGCCCACTCACTTAACCTATCTATATCTTTTTGTAGCCTCCTTATGTCCTCTTCACAACTTACTTTCCTACCTATCTTTGTGTCATCAGAAAATTTGGCAACCATCCCATCCATCCCTTCATCCAAGTCATTTATAAAAATTTTAAACAGTTGAGGTCCCAGCACTGATCCCTATGGCACACCACTTGTTACATCTTGCCAACCTGAAAAAGACCCATTTATGCCTAGTCTCTGCTTCCTGTAAACCAATATTATATCCATACCAATATGTTAGCCCCCCACACCATACCATGAGCTTTTATTTTACGCAATAACCTTTAATGTGGCACCTTATCAAATGCCTTCTGGAAATCTAAGTACAATACATCCACTGGCTCTCCTTTATCCCACACCTCATGTTACTTCCTCAAAGAACTCCAATGAGTTTGTTCAACATGATTTCCCTTTCACAAAACCATGTTGACTCTGTCTGATTACTTCAAACTTATCCAAGTGCCCTGCTATACCCTCTTTAATGATAGCTTCTAACATTTTTCCTATGACAGATGCTAAGCTAACTGGCTTGTAGTTTCCTGCTTTCTGTCTCCCTGTCTTTTTGAATAGTTGAGTAACATTTTCTATCTTCCAAACTAATGGGACCTTCCCTGAATCTAGGGAGTTTTGGAAAATTAAAACCAATGCATCAACTATCTCACCAGCCACTTCTTTTAAGGCTCTAGGATGAAGTCCATCAGGACCCAAGCACTTGTCAGTCTGCAACTCAAAAATTTACTCAGTACCACTTCTTTGGTGATTGTAATTTTCCTGAGTTCCTCCCTCCCGTTCATTTCCTGATTTATAGCTGTTTCTGGGATGTTACTTGTATCCGCTAAGGTGAAAACTGATGCAAAATACCTGTTCAACTCATCTACCATCTCCTTGTTTTCCATTATCAATTCTCCAGACTCACTTTGTATAGGACCAACATATACTTTGTCAACGTGTTTCTTTTTAAAATATTGATAGAAACTTTTACTATCTGTTTTTATATTTCTGGCTAGCTTTCTCTCATACTCTAAATTTTCCCTCCTTATTAATCTTTTACTCATCTTTGCTGTTCCTTATATCCTGTCCAATCTTCACCTTGCACCTGCCTTTGCACAATTATATGCTTTTTCTTTAAGTTTGATACTATCCTTAAACTTTCTAGTTAACCACGGATGGTATATCCGTCCCTTGGGCTTTTTCTTACTCATTGGAATGTACCTACTGTGTATTCTGAAATATCCCCTTTAATGTTTGCCACTGCATCTCTATTGACCTATCCCTTAACCTCATTTACCAATTCACTTTAGCCAGCTCTGCTTTCATGCCCTCATATTTGCCCTTATTTAAGTTTAAAACATGGTCTAGGACCCATCCCTCTCTCCTTCAAACTGAATGTAAAATTCAACCATATTATGTTCGCTGCTACCTAGGGGTGCCTTCACTATGAGATCACTATGAAAACACTGTCAACGGCGCCATCCATCACCTTGCTGTAGATTGAGTGGAAGCTGAAGGGGCGTAATTGGCTGGATTGGATTTGTCCTGCCTTTTGTAGACAGGACAAACCTCAGTAGTTTTCTTCATTTTTTTTATTCTTTAATGGGATCTGGGTATCGCTGGCTAGGCCAGCATTTTTATTGCCTATCCCTAATTGCCCTTGAGAAGGTGGTGGTGAGGCACCATCTTGAACCACTGCAGCGCATGGGGTATAGGTTCACCCACAGTGCTGTTGGGAGGGAGTCCTAGGATTTTGACCCAGCGACAGAGAAGGAATGGCACTATAGTTCCACGTCAGGATGCTGTGTGGCTTGGAGCGGAACTTGCAGGTCATGATGTTCACATGCATCTGCTGCCCTTGCCCTTCTAGGAAGTAGAGGTCGTGGTTTAGAAGATGCTGTTGAAGGAGCGTTGGTGAGTTCCTGCAATGCATCTGAGGCTGTAATGAGGTCAGTGGTAACCCCCATAGAACCATAGAACCATAGAAAAGTTACAGCACAGAAGGAGGCCATTCGGCCCATCTTGTCCATGCCAGCCCAAGGACACCCAGGTGCCCTTTCTAATCCCACCTTCCTGCACCCGGCCCATAGCCCTGCAGCTTACAGCACTTTAGGTGCAGATCCAGGTACTTTTTAAAACAGTTTAAAGTTTCTGCCTCTACCACCAACTTGGACAGCGAATTCCAGACACCCACTACCCTCTGCGTAAAAAGGTTCTTCCTCATGTCCCCCCTACACCTCCCGCCACTTATCTTGAATCTATGTCCCCTGGTTCTAGAATTCTCCATCAAGGGAAACAATTTTATCCTGTCCACTCTATCTATTCCCCTCATAATTTTGTACACCTCAATCAAGTCACCTCTCAGTCTTCTTTGTTCTGAGGAAAATAACCCCAACCTATCCAATCTCTCCTCGTAGCTACACTTTTCTAACCCTGGCAACATTCTTGTAAACCTCCTCTGCACTCTCTCCAGAGCTATTTACGTCCAGGATGTTGATAGTGTGAGATTCAACAATGGTAATACCATTGAATGTCAAGGGGCAATGGTTAGATTCTCTCTTGTTGGAGATAGCCATTGCCTGGCAAATGTATGGCATGATTGTTACCTGCCAGTTGTCAGCCCAAGCCTGGATATTGTCCAGGTCTTTCTGCATTTGGACATGGACTGCCACATCCAGTCATGAATGGTGGTGGACAATTAAACAAGTAACTGGAGGAGAAGGCTCCACAAATATCCCCATCTCCAATGATGGGAGAGCCCAGCATATTGGTGCAAAAGACAAGGCTGAAGCATTTGCAACAATCTCCAGCCAGAAGTGCTGAGTGGACAAACCCCCAGATGTTAACATGGAGGATTTTGCAGGATCGACATGGCTGGGTGTGCTGTCGTCATTTCCAGTGCCTAAGTGGATGCCAGGTGCTCTATCCAGTTTTATCCATTTCTGTAGCAGTTTGATGCAACTGATGGCTTGTTAGGCCATTTCAGACAGACAGATAAATGTCAACCACATTGCTGTGGTTCTGGAGTCACACGTTGGCCAGACCAGGTAAGGACAGCAGATTTCCTCCCCTAACAATATTAGTGAACCAGATGTGATTTTACAACAATCAATGATTGTTTTATGACAACATTACAAAGGCTAGCTTTAATTCCAGACTTTTTTAAAAAACTAATCAGTTGAATTAATTAATTGAATTTCAGTTCCACCAGCTACCATGGTGGGATTTGAACCTATGCCCCCCGAGCTTGGGCCTCTAGATTACTGGTGGAATGACATTACCACTATGTCACCATCTTCCCCTGCATCCAATGAGGTTTGGGTGGCTACCCTATGCCAGTGGCTCTCAAAGTTACCATGGCACTCAACCTCTATGCCTCCGGATACTCCCAAAGATCCATCGTGACATCCACCAGGCAGCAATGTACCACGGCATAAGGGAGGTGACAAATGCACTGCTCGAGAGGGCTGGCAACTCCACATGATGCAGCAGAGACACTGAGAGCCAGGTTGAGAGCTCAGTAGGATTCGCTGGCACAGCTGGGTTTCCACATGTGAAGAGTATCATCGAGTGCACACATGTGGTGATAAAAGCTCCATCTGACCAGCCAGTGGCAATCATTAATAGAAATGGCTTCTATTCAATCAACACTCAAATAGTGATTAGAGCTCATCAGATTGCGGGGAATATATTGGCGTGGATTGAGGATTGGTTAATGGACAGAAAACAGAGAGAAGGGATAAACGGATCATTCTCAGGTTGGCAGGCTTTGACGAATGGGGTGCCTCAAAGATCAGTGCATGGATCCCAGCTGTACACAATCTATATCAATGGTTTGGATGTGGGGACCGAATGTAATATTTTCAAGTTTGCTGATGACACAAAATTTGGTGGGAATGTGAGTTGTGAGGAGGATGCAAAGAGGCTTCGAGGAGAATTGGACAGACTAAGTGATTGGGCAAGAACATGGCAGATGGAATATAATGTGGAAAAATGTGAAGTTCTCCACTTTGGTAGCAAAAACAGAAATGCAGAATATTTCTTAAATGAGGAGAGGTTGAAAAATGTTGATGTCCGACAAGACCTGGGTGTTCTTGTTCATAGGTCACTGAAAGCAACAAACAATTAGGAAGGCAAATGATATGCTAGCTGCAGTTGTATAGAGCTTTGATGAGACCAGATGTGGAGTGTTGTGTGCAGTTTTGGTCTCCTTACTTAAAGAAGGATATACTGGCCATCGTGGGAGTGCAACGAAGGTTCACCAGACTAATTCCGGGGATGGCAGGATTGTCCTATGAGGAAAGATTGAGGAGACTGGGCCTGTATTCTCTAGAGTTTCTCTAGAGAGGTGGTCTCAGTGAAGTATACAAAACTCTTACAGAGTTCGACAGGGTAGGTGCAGGAAGGATGTTTCCCCTGGTTGGGGTATCTAGAACCAAGGGACACAGAGGCCATTTGGGACTGAGATGAGGAGGAATTTCTTCACTCAGAGGATGGCGAATCTTTGGAATTCTCTACCCCAGAGGGCTGTGGAGGCTCAGACATTGATTATGTTCAAAGCAGCGGTTGATAGATTTCTAGATGCCAATGACATTAAGGAATAGCAGCCATGATTCGTCTGTGCTTCAGGACTCCTATTCGCCACATTTGTTCCAGCCACATCTGAAACTACAGGGATGGATCCTCAGTGGTGTGGCCCACCCTCTCCGGACTTGGCTAATGACGCCAGTCAGGAACTCTTGCAGTGAAGCTGAACAAAGGTGAAATGCCAGTCAAGGACCATAATCGAGAAAGCAATAGGCTGCTCAAGAAGCGATTCCATTGCCTGGGCAGTTCCAGGGGATCTCCGCAGAATGACCCTGCACAGCAAAGGGATGAAACCTTACACCCAGACGACATGGAGAGAACACAATCCCAATTGGACGAGGACAATGGAGAATAGGAGTGGAGCAAGCAGGAGTGGTATATCTTGTGCCTGCAACAGAGGTCAGAGGGGGAGAGGTTCATGTTAGGGAGGCCCATGAGAACTTGATCCCAACTCGCTTCTGGCAACCAACCTTCTCAGGAGTGGCAGCCATTCTCCAACCTGCATTACCAACTACAAATCTCATATGTCCTTGCAATAATATGATTCCTTAGCCCAGCCTCTGCTTTTGCTCTGTTCTATTCTGTGGAGAGAGGCATTCATCAAATGTGGATGGGTATCCAAGTGTTCCATAGCCATTCATTAAGCAAAATTCAATGAATAATGAACACATTAGCAAAAGTACAAACACGATTTACTCATGCACAAGCAACAATATAGAACAGCAAAGAGGTAAACACCCATACCACCCTAGTGAGTTTAAATGCTGAGATTAATGTTTTCTTTAGCTTTTTTAATATTCATCCATGGATTTTGGCGTTGTTGGCTGGGCCGGTATTATTGCCCATCCCTAATTGCCCTTGAGAAGGTGGTGGTGAGCTGCCTTTTGAACCGCTGCAGTCCCTCTGGTGTAGGTACACCCACAGTGCTGTTAGGGAGGGAGTTCCAGGATTTTGACCCAGCCGCAGTGAAGGAACGGCAATATATTTCCAAGTCAGGATGGTGAGTGGTGTGGAGGGGAACTTCCATGTGGTGGTGTTCCCATCTATCTGCTGCCCTTGTCCTTCCAGATGTAGTGATTGTGGGATTGGAAGGTGCTGTCTAAGGAGACTTGGGAGTTCCTGAAGTGCATCTTGTAGATGGTACACACTGCTGCTACTGTGCATCGGTGGTAGAAGGAATGAATGGTTGTGGATGGGGTGCCAATCAAGTGGGCTGCTTTGTCCTGGACGGTGTCAAGCTTCTTCAGTGTTATTGAAGCCGCACTCATCCAGGCAAGTGGAGAGTATTCCATCACACTCCTGACTTGTGCCTTGTAGATGGTGGACAGGCTTTGGGGAGTCAGGAGGTGAGCTATGCACTGCAGATTCCTAGCCTCTGGCCTGCACTTTTGGCCATAGTATTTATATAGCTAGTCCAGTTCCATTTCTGGTCAATGGTAATGTCCAGGTTGTTAATAGTGGGGGATTCAACAATGGTAATGCCATTCAATGACAAGGGGCGATGGTTAGGTTCTCTCTTATTGGAGAATGTCAGTGCCAGGCCCGAATGTTACTTGCCTCTTGTCAGTCCAAGCCTGGATATTGTCCAGGTCTTGCTGCATTTGGACATGGACTGCTTCAGTATCTGAGGAGTAACGAATGGTTCTGAATATTATGCAAACATCAGCAAATATCCCCTACTCTGACCATATGATGGAAGGAAGGTCATTGATCAAGCAGCTGAGTATGGTTGGGCAGAGGACACTACCCTGAGGAACTCCTGAATTGATGTCCTGGAACTGAGATACATGACCTCCAACAACCATAACTATATTCCTTTGTGCTAGGTATGACTTCAACCAGCAGAGAGTTTTCCCCCCGATTCCCATTGGCTCCAGTTTTGCTAGGGCTCCTTGATGCCGCACTCGGTCAAATACTGCCTTGATGTCAAGGGCCTCACCTCTGCAATTCAGCTCTTTTGTCCATGTTTGAAGCAAGGCTGTAATGAGGTCAGGAGCTGAGTGGGTCTCGCGGAACCCAAACTGAGCATCAGTGATCAGGTTATTGCTAAGCAAGTGCCACATGATAGCACTGTTTATGACCCCTTCCATCACTTTACTGATTATCGAGAGTAGACTGATGGGGTGGTAATTAGCCAGGTTGGATTTGTCCTGCTTTTTGTGTACAAGTTTTCAGTGCTATTGCCAGAATATTGTCAGGGCCCATAGCCTTTGCAGTATCCAGTGCCTTCAGCCATTTCTTGATATCATGTGGAGTGAATCGAATTGGCTGAAGACTGGCATCTGTGATGCTGGGGACCTCCGGAGGAGGCCGAGATGGATCATCCATTGGCACTTCTGGCTGAAGGTTGTAGCAAATGCTTCAGCTTTATCTTTTGCACTAATGTGCTGGGCTCCCCCATCATTGAGGATGGGGTTATTTGTGGAGCCTCCTCCTCCATTGGGTTGTTTAATTGTCCACCACCATTCACAACTGGATGTGGCAGGACTGCAGAGCTTAGATCTGATCTGTTGGTTGTGGAATCGCTTAGCTCTGTCTATCACTTGCTGCTTATGCTGTTTGGTACGCAAGTAGTCCTGTGTTGTAGTTTCACCAGATTGACACCTCATTTATAGGTATGCTTGGTGCTGCTCCTGACCCCACCCCTTGCACTCTTCATTGAACCAAAGTTGATCCCCTGGCTTGATGGTAATGGTAGAGTTGGGGATATACCCAGCCATGAGTTACAGACTGTGGTTGAGTACAATTCTGCTGCTGCTGATGGTCCATAGCGCCTCAGTCCTGAGTTGCTAGATCTGTTTGAAATCCATCGCATTTAGCACAGTGGTAGTGCCACACAACACAATGGAGGGTATCCTCAATGCGGAGACGAGACTTCGTCTCCACAAAGACTGTGCAGTGGTCAGTCATACTGATACTGTCATGGACAGATGCATCTGCGGCAGGCAAGTTGGTGAGGATGAGGTCAAGTATGTTTTTCCCTCTTATTGGTTCCCTCACCACCTGCCGCAGACCCAGTCTAGCAGCTATGTCCTTTAGGGCTTGGCAAGCTTGGTCAATAGTGGTGCTACTGAGCCAGTCCTGGTGATGGACATTGAAGTTCCTCACCCAGAGTACATTCTGCACCCTTGCTGCCCTCAGTGCTTCAACCAAGTGGTGTTCAACATGGAGGAGCACTGGTTCATCAGCTGAGGAGGGACAGTACGTGGTAATCAGCAGGAGGTTTCCTTGCCCATGTTTAACTTGATGCCATGAGACTTCTTGGGGTCTGGAGTCATTTCTTGATATCACATGGAGTGAATCAAATTGGCTAAAGACTGGCATCTGTGATGCTGGGGACCTCCAGAGGAGATTACTGGATTAGTATTCCAGAGATCCAGGGTAATGCTCTTGGGACCCGGGTTTGAATGCCACCATGGCAGATGGTGGAATTTAAATTCAACAAAAATCTGGAATTAAAAGTCTAATGAAGACCATCAAACCATTGTTGATTTTTGTGAAAACCCATCTTGTTCACTAATGCTCTTTAGGTCTGGCCTACATGTGATTCCAAACCCACAGAATTGTGGTTGACTTTTAACTGCCCATTGAAATGGCTTAGCAAGCGACTCAGTTGTATCAAACTGCTAAAAAGCCCAAAAGGAAAAGAACTGGATGGACCACCCAGCATCAACCTTGGCACCAGAAATGAAAATGGCAAACTCAGCTCTGTCAACCCTGCAAGGTCCTCCTTACTAACATCTCGGGCTTGTGCCAAAATTGGGAGAGCTGTTTCACAGACGAGTCAAGCAACAGCCTGACATGGTCATACTCACAGAATCATACTGAGCAGATAATGTCCCAGACACCACCACCACCATCGCTGGGTTTGTCCTGTCTCACCAGCAGGACAGACCCAACAGAGGTTGTGGTAATAACACTATGCCACCACCTCCCCTGCAATGGTGCGTCCCTGGAATCTGTAGCTGAGGTGGAGGCAGGCTGTTCAACTCCATGCCACGGGGCATGTGATGAATGTGGCCATCATCCTTTAGTTGCACGAGGCTAAGAGGCCCCTGGCAATCTGAGAGGTTCTTGCACCAGTTCATAAAACTCCTCTGTGGCTACCTCCACTGGAGGCATTTGGGCCACTGTCAGAGGGGCTGGGGAGTTCCTGTTCACCTTCGAAGTGCCTTCAGAGGAGGCTCCAGATGTTTCAGGCCTCTCGGTGCACAATGGCACCTCCCTGCTTTCCATAGATGAGGGTACACCTGGAGGGGAGGCCAGGCACACGATTCCCCTCTTGCTTGGCCAGTGCTCCAGTGAGCTAATAGGCTCAGCGATTGTCTGCAGACTTGCACTCACACATCACTCCGATCTCTGCACCGGGGATGGAATGGGCATCCTGCTCTGTCCAACTCAAGTGCCTCCATCTCAGCAAGGATCAGGGTTCGAATATTTGGCCCTCCTCCTCCCAACTTTGCCCCTTCCGAGTTATTGTGGCCCCTTTTCTCCTGCATGCAGAAGGGGAGAGTGAGTCGCAAGGGCATGATGAGGTGGACCCATTCTCACCAGCCCTTCCTCAGGCCCATGATGGTTCCTTTCAACTGTCTCTCTCAAATGTCCACTTAAAGGACACTGGCAGAGATGCAGATGCCTGTCACCCACATGCAGCCTTTCCTCCTGAGGCATTTGCTGCAGCGGATAGCATACACATGGTCACCCTTATGATCCCTCCCAGCTTAGTGATCCCTCATTCTGACCCACCCTGAAACCTCAGTGTGCACGTCATTCACTCAAACTCACCCTTACGGTGGGGCATATGTCATTCACCCTCTTCCTGCACTGGTCCCAGTTTCTTTGGGCTCCTTACCTCTACAGCAACCTTTGTCCCCGTTTCCTTGGTTGGGCAGAGGGGTTTCTTCCTTCTGCCAGCTGGCAACAAGACTTCCTGCTGTTCCTATACTGCCTGGAGGAGGACACACAGGGATGCATCACTAAACCATGGAGCCATCCTGTGTGTGCTCTGTGTCACAGGCACTTTAAAAGGTGTTTCCCCAAAGTCACCCATGAACAATGCATTTGTATGTGAGTGTGTATATTTTTAACTTGGAGTGAGTAGTTCAATTCAAAATAAGCCAGCAGCAAAGCCTTTTTCTTACTGAAAAAGAAAAGGTTACTTTACTTCACATTATTGCTCTAGAAATTACTTAAGAAAAGATAGTCACTAATGCATACACACACAAAGATTAGTTACAGTTGAAGATTTTTAAAAAAGATACTTATTTAAATGGGATCAGTTCAGTCTCTATTGTTCGGTTCAGGTTTGGTATTTTGAAGTTGAGATGTTTTGTTGTCTGAAGTGAAGGTTTTAAGTTTGTAGGCTTGTCTTCGAAGCTGTGATGGCTTTCACAGTTGACTTTCCAGAGGTTGCTTTTACAGCTGAGCTTTGTAGATGGACCAGGATAAGGGGAGGGATTGGTCCTTTGTTTTACTTCTAGGTACTGCCAGGATAGCCCTTGGTAGCCTGGCTAATTGCAGCAAACCAATAACTGGGCTTGTTGGACTTCTCCCTCTCCCTCATCTCTGAAGCTGTTTCAAGATGGTTCTCTGTTGTGGGCAGCTTGCCCTCCCTTTTATGTACTTTTGGCAAGTAAACCAAGATAGCCTCTGTATCAAAATGCCAAATTATGTTCCAAATAAGGTAAGTGGCAATCCCACTTAACAATCCAAAGTCTTTTCCCACCTGTGGCTTTAGCTTTTATTCTGGCCAAGGTGAAATTTACATTCTTGTCATGGATGAGACCACAGTGGGCCATGATTAAATGAAAGATTATCTTCTGTCCTCTCAAATGTTAAACACGGTCTAATACAGTTTGGAGCTTACTAGGAACTTGACAAACATGACAGTTGTAAAAGGGAATCAGGTGACTCCTGGCAGCCATTTTTAAACTCAGTCCAAGGTTTAAAAATGTAACCTTTAGAACAGTTTTTCTGGAAGTTTCTAATACCATGACTACACACCATAACATCTGTGACACATCTTTAACACAACGGGTCCTGTTTCTCACAGTGCTCACAGAATGCAGGGGGCTCATTTTGACTCTAGAATTTTCAAGTCTACACTAAGGGGTGGCCTTCTTGAACTTGAAATGTGCTGCTGTGAGAACCTCGATCCCTTCTCAATTGCCGTCAATGAAGCTTTGAAAGGGTATTTAAACTCTGCAGGCAGGGCTGGCTGCTGTTTAAAAATGGTGGCAGCACTTGCTTATCCATGAGCTGCCACCGGGATTTCCGCCCTGACTCACGCTGCTGTCGTGTGGTTGGGTGGGTCCCACAACTTCTGCTTGATAATTGGCTGGTTGGCATGTGACCGTGCTTGCCTAGCCGTTTGCACCCCACCCGGCAATGCCGTCCACTTGCAGGTCTGCAGGCAGGACCCACGTCATGCAGATAAAAATCTGCCCTTTATGTTCAATGATACTCAAATAAACTTGAGCAGAATCTTAAGCAAAAAAAATTCTAAAATCGGGCACAATTTTCAGTGCAATTTGCCCCTTGACTGGGGATTGTGCCAAAAGTGGGACACTTATCAGAACTTAATGGAACACTAAACAAAAGTTACAACAATGATGACCATTCCATTCTCTCTCATATGCACCCACATTAATGCACCCAAACACATACACCATTGCTTCCACATTTCAATAATTTTCAATCCCTGAAGCTAGCACAAGATAAAATGCTTCTGTTTTCTGCATTTCCTTTGTATGATTTTGCACCTTTAACATATGGTACATATTTTGGGAGCAAGTAGTAGGGAAAATGGGAAATGGGGTTCTTCAGTTGTAGATTTAAATTTCTGTCCAATTTTTATCCCCTCCACAATTCACCTACACAGTGTAGCATGGTTGGTGGACAGCTGCTGATTTTCACTGGGGAGACTGCTGGTGTCAACTTTGGGCCTTGAAGGCACTGGTTTCAGATTGCACCACCTCAGCATGGGCAGCATCAGTCAGGGCTGGCTGGGTGAGAGGCAACAGCAAGGGCACTGGTGGAGTGATAGTTGTGGGAGCATGAATGCTGTCTTTCAGAGAGAGGACAGCAGGTTTGATCTCCACAGAGCCACTACCAATCCCAGAGGATGGCACCTCAGCAATCCTAGTAATGTGTTAGATCTAGCAGCTTGCTCCACTGCTGTGAGAACCTGCATACTCTGTCAAGCACAGAGATCCAGTATGAGACTGGATGTCGGCAATTAGAGTCTGAATGGCAGAAACTTGTGCTGGATGGCAACAGTCTGAGCCTTCATGCCAACAGCCAGGGATCTCGTGATCTCTGACTGTGCTTCCATTGTAGCACTGTGACATTGGGAGGCTTCTGTTTGTGCTGCCAAGGAAACTGAGACAATGGTCACCAGACTCTCCATTCTGGGTCGATCTGGCAGTGCTGCCATGTAGCTGCCCACAACATCCATGGTGAAAGGATGAGTTCTAAGCTCTATTCACAGACAGGTCTTGAGACTTGAATGTTTAAACTTTAACCATTTATTGGTAACCTATAACTATGTACATATCCCAGATATTGCCATGCATGGGTGCTGTCTCCATGATGGCTCCCTCCAGGCTAACTTCATAAACAGTCTACTATCATGTGACTCTCTACAACACCATGTGGGTGCTGCTGTTCGCCAGCCCCCCATTAACCCTTGCTCTGCCGAACACCCTTATCCTCCATATACAATGCCCAGTGCCACACTAGAGCCAGACTCCTCCATGCTCCTAGCCAGTAACTGGAAGTTGTCTAGCAGACATGCCAATGCACTGAGCACCTTGGTCTACATTGTCATCAGTGCTTTCCTGTACCAGCTCTAACCTGGACTTCATCTAAGTCCCCTGCACCAGAACTCACCTATGACCTTGCCTTCTGGGGAGTTCACACATGAGCAGTCCTATTCCCCGGCCTGGCTGCAGCCCGCTTGTGCCCGGTGACTCACCAGATCCTGACTCTACACTAGCCCCTATCATTGCTGCAGTGCCAGTATCTGAACTGGTGGGTGTGAGTTTAAGGTTAAGCGATGATATTTCTTCCTGCAGTTGCTCTCACATTTTCTCTCAAGGTTGCAGTGACTGACCAGGCAGCAATTCTTATATAATAATAAAAACAAAAAACTGTGGATGCTGGAAATCCAAAACAAAAACAGAATTACCTGGAAAAACTCAGCAGGTCTGGCAGCATCGGCGGAGAAGAAAAGAGTTGACGTTTCGAGTCCTCATGACCCTTCAACAGAACTGAGTAATATTAGGAGAGGGGTGAAATATAAGCTGGTTTAAGGTGGGGGTGGGTGGGGGGAGAGAAATGGTTAGGGGTGGGGGGGTGGGGGGGCGGGGGGGGTGGGTGCGGGTGTGGTTGTAGGGATAAGCAAGCAGTGATAGGAACAGATAATCAAAAGATGTCACAGACAAAAGGATCAAAGAGGTGTTGAAGGTGGTGATATTATCTAAACGAATGTGCTAATTAAGAATGGATGGCAGGACACTCAAGGTACAGCTCTAGTGGGGCTGGGGTGGAAAGACTAACAGGGCATAAAAGGTATAGATTTAAAAATAATGGAAATAGGTGGGAAAAGAAAAATCTATATAAATTATTGGAAAAAACAAAAGGAAGGGGGAAGAAACGGAAAGGGGGTGGAGATGGAGGAGTGAGTTCAAGATCTAAAGTTGTCGAATTCAATATTCAGTCCGGAAGGCTGTAAAGTGCCTAGCAGGAAGATGAGGTGCTGTTCCTCCAGTTTGCATTGGGCTTCACTGGAACAATGCAGCAAGCCAAGGACAGACGTGTGGGCAAGAGAGCAGGGTGGAGTGTTAAAATGGCAAGCGACAGGGAGGTTTGGGTCTTTCTTGCGGACAGACCGCAGGTGTTCGCAAGGCGGTCGCCCAGTTTACGTTTGGTCTCTCCAATGTAGAGAAGACCGCATTGGGAGCAATGAATGCAGTAGACTAAGTTAGGGGAAATGCAAGTGAAATGCTGCTTCACTTGAAAGGAGTGTTTGGGCCCTTGGACGGTGAGGAGAGAGGAAGTGAAGGGGCAGGTGTTGCATCTTTTGCGTGGGCATGGGGAGGTGCCATAGGTGAGGGTTGAGGAGTAAGGGGCGATGGAGGAGTGGACCAGGGTGTCCTGGAGGGAATGATCCCTATGGAATGCCGCCAGGGGGGGTGTAGGGAAGATGTGTTTGGTGGTGGCATCATGCTGGAGTTGGCGGAAATGGCGGAGGATGATCCTTTGAATGCGGAGGCTGGTGGGGTGATAAGTGAGGACAAGGGGGACCCTATCATGTTTCTGGGAGGGAGGAGAAGGCGTGAGGGAGGATGCGTGGGAGATGGGCTGGACACGGCTGAGGGCCCTGTCAACGACCCTGGGTGGAAAACCTCGGTTAAGGAAGAAGGAGGACATGTCAGAGGAACTGTTTTTGAAGGTAGCATCATCAGAACAGATGCGACGGAGGCGAAGGAACTGAGAGAATGGGATGGAGTCCTTACAGGAAGCGGGGTGTGAGGAGCTGTAGTCGAGGTAGCTGAGGGAGTCGGTAGGCTTGTAATGGATATTGGTGGACAGTCTATCACCAGAAATTGAGACAGAGAGGTCAAGGAAGGGAAGGGAAGTGTCAGAGATGGACCATGTGAAAATGATGGAGGGGTGGAGATTGGAAGCAAAATTAATAAATTTTTCCAGGTCCTGACGAGAGCATGAAGCAGCACCAAAGTAATCATCGATGTACCAGAGAAAGAGTTGTGGGAGGGGGCCGGAGTAGGACTGGAACAAGGAATGTTCCACATACTCCATAAAGAGACAGGCATAGCTGGGGCCCATGCGGGTACCCAGAGCCACACCTTTTATTTGGAGGAAGTGAGAGGGGTTAAGGAGTTAAAGGAGAAATTGTTCAGTGTGAGAACAAGTTCAGCCAGACGGAGGAGAGTAGTGGTGGATGGGGATTGTTCGAGCCTCTGTTCGAGGAAGAAGCTAAGGGCCCTCAGACCATCCTGGTGGGGGATGGAGGTGTAGAGGGATTGGACGTCCATGGTGAAGAGGAAGCGGTTGGGGCCAGGGAACTGGAAATTGTTGATGTGACGTAAGGTGTCAGAGGAATCACGAATGTAGGTGGGAAGGGACTGGACAAGGGGAGAGAGAAGGGAGTCAAGATAACGAGAAATGAGTTCCGTGGGGCAGGACCAGGCTGACACGATCGGTCTGCCGGGACAGTTCCGTTTGTGGATTTTGGGTAGGAGGTAGAAGCGGGCCGTCCGAGGTTGGGCGACTATCAGGTTGGAAGCTGTGGGAGGAAGATTTCCAGAGGAGATGAGGTCAGTGACAGTCCTGGAAACAATGGCTTGATGTTCAGTGGTGGGGTCATGGTCCAGGGAGAGGTAGGAGGAAGTGTCTGCAAGTTGACACTCAGCCTCCGCGAGGTAGAGGTCAGTGCGCCAGACAACAACAGCACCACCCTTGTTTGATGACAATGTTGGGGTTGGACCTGAGAGAACGGAGTGCAGTGAGTTCAGAGAGAGACAGATTAGAATGGGTGAGAGGACCAGAGAAATTGAGACGACTAATGTCACGCCGACAGTTCTCAATGAAAAGATCAAGAGAAGGTAAGAATCCAGAGGGAGGCGTCCAGGTGGAGGGAGAATATTGGAGGTGGGTAAAAGGATCCGTTGAACAGGGAGAGGACTCCTGCCCAAAGAAGTGAGCACGGAGACGAAGACGGCGGAAGAAGAGTTCAGCATCGTGCCGAGCCCGAAATTCATTGAGATGAGGGCATAAGGGTATGAAACTAAATCCTTTGCTGAGCACTGAACGTTCAGCATCGGAGAGGGGAAGGTCAGGGGGTATAGTGAATACACGGCCGGGGCTGGGATTGGAAGATGGGGTGGGGACGGAGGGACAAGCAGGGGTGGAGGGTCCCAGATGGGTGTTGGTGTCGATGAGTTGTTGGAGCTTGCATTCCTTAGCACTCGAGAGAAAGAGAAAAAGTTTCTTGTTGAGGCGTCGGATGAGACGAAGAATAAAATGAAACTGGGGGCAAGCGCAGCTTTGAAAAAAGGTGCAGCGGTGCTGCTGGAGGGAGAGGTCGAGTGTGTTCTTGTCTATCTGAAAGTAGAAATGCATAAGAGGAAGGTCAGGGTGGGGAGGAGGGGCTGGGGAGGAAAGCAGAATCTCCATGTTAACACTATTTGCAGTTTCCATTTTATGGCACCTTTCAGGATGATGGTGAGGATCGAATGGAGAAAGTGCATAAGACTGTAAGTTAACATCATCCTCAATGGCCCCAGCAGCGCTGGGTGTCATTGGTTTTGTGGAATTCTATGCACCATCACCTCGAGTGCACCTCAGTGCACATCACCTCAATGGATGCGAATGGGTCCTCTGCCAGAGTCTTTCCCATCTGTTGTGTGCCCACCATCTCCTGCAAGAGAGAGGGCAGAATGTCAGTGACTGTGTGTCAGAGTGCTTGGATGATGTGTCTGCCATAACTGTAGGTTTGTGAAAGTGTTTTGAGATGTGCGTGCAGCCAGCATTACTGGAAGGTATGTACGGGTGAGGTGTATTACAGGGATGTTATAGGTGAGTCCTGAATGTCAGGGTTTGCTGCTGGCTGAGTGTTGGTTTTCTTGAGCATTGTGCAATGTGAAAGGTGGGTGTGAGATATAATGTGTCAATGCATTCACTCACCTTGACCACCCGAGTGAGCAATACTGGCACTACAGCGATGTCTAGGATATGGCACTCTGGGCTTCGACCACCCGTGCCACCTGCTCCAATTCCCCTTCTGAGGGCCTGTCTGGAAAGCTTCCTGCCCCCTGACAGAAACATGGCATCGTCCCAGGTCTCCGCCTCTGGGGTGACATCACTGAAGCGGTGAGCCCTTTTCCTGATGGTGCAACATCCTCCTTGACCCTGAATGCTCCAAAGTGATTATAGAGCAGCCTGTTGTGTATTGCTGCAACTTCTCTTTCACAAAGATTGCACCTTTAAAAAGGGAAGCCAATCTGGAGCATGTTGTCCCAAATGCTAGTCAGCTCTCTGCAGCGCTACAGAGAGAAGTTCAGCATGGGAGACACTCGGGCCTACACCACAAGCATGGAAATGAGGTGGACGCACCAATTTTAGTGCAGGCCACCTTGTTTGGAACTGGTGTGCGCAGGTTGTGAGTTGGAACTCCCAAACCCAAAAACGTGGTTATCCAATTTACTTCCATAAAATTGCCTCTCATATACTTCCTTTCTAAGCTAGAGTTTCCAAATGAATTCCCAAGTATCTTCACAACTCAGAACCCTCACAATAGGGATCAGGCTTTGTATTTTCTGCATTGCCTCTAGGAATTAAATATCTCTTTTCTTTCCTGGCTGGAAACATTCACACTGTGGTTTAATCAGAGCACCAATTAGATCAGCTTCTTTTACTTGTATTCTGATTTTTAGGCTGTATAGTTCAACATCCCATTGGCTTTGCACTAGCCCTGAATTCACTTATTTCTTTAGCATCAATCCTATCTCCCTTCATGCCCTCTCCATCTTGTCCGTGAGACCCACCTCCTGTTCCCTTGACCCTATTCCCACTAAACTGCTGATCACCCAACTTGCCCTCCTGATCCCCATGTTAGCTGATAATGTTAAATGTTTTCTCTTTACAGCATTTTTCCCTCTCTCCTTTAAATCTGCTGTCATCACTCCTCTCCTCAAAACGACAACCCTTGACCCCTCTGTCCTTGCAAACTGCCGAACCATCTTCAACCCCGCTTTGCTCTCCAAAGTCCTTGCACATGTTGTCACCTCTCAAATCTGGCCCCAGCTTTCTCAGATCTCGATGTTGGAAACGCTCCAAACAGCTTCTGGTCCTGCCACAGTACTGGGAATGCTTTTGTCAAACTCACAAATGACACTCTATGAAACTGTAACAAAGGTAAGCTATCCCCACTCATCCAGCTTGACCAGTCTGCAGCCTTTGACACGGTTGTTCATCCTCCTCCAACGCCTGTCCACTGTTGTCCAACTGGGTGGGACTTGCTGTCATGTGGTTCAATTCTTATCTATCTAATTGTAGCCAGGGTATCACTTACAATGGTTTCTCTTCCCACTTCCACCCCATTATCTCTGGTGTCCTCCAAAGATCTATCCTTGGTCCTGCTATTTCTCTACATGTTGCCCCTCAGTGATATCATCTGAAAGCACAGCATTAATTTTTGCACGCAGACTGTCAACACCCTGCTCTGCCTCATCACCACCTTTCTTAACTCGTCCACTGTTGTGAAATTATCAGACTGCTTGCCTGACATCCAGTACAGGATGAACAGAAGTTTCTCCAATTAAATATTGGGAAGGCCACAGCCATTGTCTTCAGTCTCTGCCACGAATTCCATTTCCTAGCTACCAACTCCACCCCTCTCCCTGGGTAATTGCCTGAGACTGAGCCAGACTGTTCGCAACTTTGGTGTGGTACCTGACACCAAGTTGATCTTCTGATCAAACATTTGCACCATCACTAAGACCCACCTTAATAACATTACATGACTCTGCCCCTGTCTCAGCTCATCTGATGCCGAAACGCTCATTCATGTCTTTGTTACCTCTAGACTTGATCATTCCAATACATTCCTGACTGGTCTCCCACATTCTAGCCTCCATAAACTTGGGGTCATCAAAACCTCTGCCCCTGTGCCTTACTCTCACCATTCACCCATCACCCCTGTTCTCACTGAGTGACATTGGCTCCTGGTCAAGCAATATCTTGATTTTAAAAGTCTCATTCTTGTGTTAAAATTCCTCCTTGGCCTTGTCCCTCCCTATCTCTGTAATCTCCCCCTGCCCCTTCCAAAATATCTGCGCTCATCTAATTTTGGCCTGTTGAACATTCCCAATTTTAAACGCTCTACCATTGGTGACCAAACCTTCAGTTGCCCCAGACCTAAGCTCTGGAATTTGGTACTTAAATCTCTCCATCTCTCTATCTCTCTCTTTCCCCCTTTCAGGTGTTTTTAAAACCTACCACTTTGCCCAAGCTTTTGTCATGTGTCCTAATATCTTCTTATGTGGCTTTATAGCATGCCTATGAAGCACCTTGAGACATTTTATTATGTTAAAGGTGCTATATAAATACAAGTTGCTTTTGTTTTTGATTGTTGCTCTTCTTTGGTTGGACATGTTTAGTATTGAATCCACTAATACTCCTAGAGTCTCTTTTGGTTTCACTTTTAGCAGTCTAATATCAGCAACCAATAGATATCAGCCTTGACTCAGTGTTATCACTCTCATCACTGCATCCGAAGGTTGTGGCTTCAAGCCCCACTCCAGAGACTTGAGCACAAAATCTTAGGCGGATGCTTTTGTGGTACTACTAAGAGCTGCACCGTTGGAGGTTCTGTCTTTTGAATGAGGCATTAAATCAAGGCCCTGTCTTCTCTTTCGAGTGGACATAAAATATACCAAGGTTATTTTAAAGGAGGGCAAAGGAATTTTTCCTAGTGTCCTAGTCAATATTTATTCCACAACCATCATTACTAAAAGACAGACTATCTGCACATTATTATATTGCTGTTTGTGGGACCTTGCTGTACACAAGTTGGCTGCCGTGTTTCATACATTACAACTTTGACACTTTGAAGCTTGTAAAACACTTGGGGACATCCCGAGTTTATGAATGTCATTATATAAATGCAAGTCTTTTTTCTCTTTAAACATTATTCGTGAAGTACACGCATCATCTTCTTTCCTTCCAAATGTAGTGTTTTATACAACTCTGCATTAAATTTCATCCACCATTGCCCAACTCTTTCCGTAATTTGAGTTACCTCCCTGGTTCCATTCTGCACTTAGTTTGGTATCATCTGTAAACTTGACCACTTTGCAGTGAGTCTCTAGCCTAGGAACTGCCCAGCAAGTCTAATGTAGCCAGCAGTACAACCTAGGAACGACAGTGAAGATGTGCCTAACTAGACAGAGATTGTGCTGGGAATCTGCGACAGAGATGTTCCATCTTCTTCAGGAATGTCCGCCTTGGGTGGCCAATAGGTGTGACTTTTAATTAGCTCTAATTTTAAAACTTTTTTCTTGTTCTGGATTTCCTCACCAGAGGAAATAGATTCTCTAGAACTCTTCAACTTTTTAAACTGAAGTGGGAGGGAATGACAGATTGGGCCCAGTCTGAGCCATTCCTCTACATCACAGTAGCCACTTACAGGACAAATTTAACAGAGATCTGGGAGCAGGTGGCTTGATTCATGCCTTTGGAAGGCTGAAAAAAGACTGACTAAATATAAGCAACTAACTTATTAATCCTACGGACGACAGTACATGTCAATGAGGAAATTGGTACATAGCTTTAAAGGTGGTAACCAAATTAAAGAGTATGTTTGTGCAATAGTTTTATTTATCATTGGTTTTAATCAAAAGATATTTAACAATTATTAACAGGAGGAACAAGGACAAAAACATAGCCATGGTGCTGCCTTTAAAATCACTACTCAAATGTACTTTTTAAGTTGCTCTTCGTAGCATTGACCTTTTGTTCTAGTTGTTAAATAAATGTTTTGTGAAGCAGCAAAATCAGGTTTAGAGAAAGAAAACTGAATATGTGAAAAAACTTCAAATATTGACAGTGACCCAGTTCACAGTGGACCAGAAAAACAAATTTATCTTAGGCTGATCAGTTTTATATTAAGTGAACACATCAACCATTTATCTAGGAATTAAGTAAGAATAAACATAACCTTGAAAGTGTTATCTAGGCACTCCTGTCTGACAAAAATCAGCATGATTTAGGACAAAGGTTCAAATCTCAGTTAGTTTTACAATCATGAGACCCAATTATGAGGGAGCTATGCATATCAAAACAATCGTTATTTTTATGCTAGAATTTTTTTGCAATGCTCCTCCAAAATAACCCCATTAAAAGACCTATCTGCTATAAATTTGATTTAAGAACTCATGGGGTCTAATTATACCTACTTTAGCATTTTCACACAGTTCAATGCATGTTTTTAAAGCAATTTTATATACTTAAAGGTAAACACAGGAATGTACCATATAAGAAATCTCTCAGGGTTTGCAATACAACCATGCTGGGTGCTAGGAATGTCATATGGTCTTGATGTACAGCATTGTTATGGTTTTCAGGAGGGGGATTAAATTTTAAATGCCCTTTTGGGGCAATTGATTCAATTTCCCAAAACTGCAATGTTTTTTTAAAATCCTGACTCTAACTCAATCCCATTAAACTGAGAGAGGTACTCGATCTTCCTCCCTTCTCTGTAGGAGCTCCCAGAAAGTGGTAGGAATTTCATAAGCAGTTTGCTGAATATATTTTAATGAGTCTGACATTGAGAAACCACAAGCTTGCATTGGTAGAAATCACAGGCCACCAATATTGCACCTTTTTATGGTGTATCCCTGTAAATTGGCAATTGTATGTCTATTTTCGAAATGTGCAGGCATATCCATCACGTATTGCTGCCATCATAATGCACCTGCCCTGTGGCCCAGCAGATGTGGTAAACAACAAGCACCAAGGGTGCTGCACGCACAAGATACCTGCATGATCTGTGTTCACACACTCACATAAAGGCTGGGTCTTTCCGACCCCTTTGCAGATGTCCTTGAAGGTGGGAGGGACGACAAATTGCGTGGGGTGGCGTCGGCATGGATTTCCATTGGCAGTTGGCAAGTCAAGCAGGAACGGTGTGAGGTTTAAAAAAAGGCTTTAGAGCCTTTGAGATGACTGCCACATTTGTGATTTTGTTCTGTCAGTATAAACCCATGATGTACAGCAGTCAGCGCAGCTGGAAATTGTTGTGCTTCTTTTCCTGATTGTTCTAAGTTGTCCATGTTTCATAGCCATACAGCAAGGTGCTGAGAACACAAGTCATATAAACCATCAGCTTGGCCCTAAGGGTCAAGTTTTCCCTCAAGGGTTAGATTGTGTGTCACTGTGGACCCAAGGTAACAGAATTTGCTATCCACTTCTAATGGGGTGTTATTTAGTGTGATCAAGCAATTAGAGTGACAATTGAATGGTATCTTACAGACCTGTTCCAATTTTCCGTAAAGTGCGAGAGGGGCCTGGGCACGCCTGAGCCACAGCAGGTATATCAGGGCAGCCACAGGTTAGTAGCTCAGGTTCATGCTGCATTTGGCTGCCATTGGGTGAGGCAATATATCTTCACAGGAAATCTGAGGCTGCACAGCTAGTTCATATTGCAGAGAGGAGGGGGAGCTCAGGTGCCTGAGCTTTGGATTGAGCCCTTCATAATGCCATCTGGCTGCTGGCACTTGGGTGCATTGAAAAGAGGGGGTGGAGTTTCCTCCTTCTGTCCCTGGGGAAGAGTATCTTCTGCCTTTCCCGAGTAGCTTTGAGAAGAACATGCAGGGAGTGGTCCCTAAGCTGTGGGGCTATGTGGGATATTTCTTCCTCCATGCCAACAAGCACCTTTTCCTGCTGTTCTTCACAATGCCCACCTCGCTGACCTCTTGGCCTTTTCCACTAGGCTGCATTGCTAGCTGGAGATTCAGGAAAGACTGGCTGGACTGCAGGAGATCTTGAGGGGATGGCTGGCTGGACTCCAGGGGGCCTTCAACTGTGTCCCAGTGCTGTCATCCCTTTAAGATGGCACCAGCAGATCTGTTGGTATCAGCTGATGCGCAGCCACCATCTCATTACCCGCCTCCAACCGCTAAATGGTCGCCCACTTCCGCCTGCCGTTATTTGGCCAGCCAGTGTGAGATTTTGGTGAGATCAGGTCGAGAGAATCAGTGCCACCCACTTCTGTACCCACCTACCACTCCTTGCCAAATCACACAAAATCACGGCCATGTATGCTCATTCAGAAATTTTACTTATATTCCTTATTCTAGCATCTCTTTTCTATTAAGACAAATTACTGCGGATGCTGGAAATCTGAAACAAAAACAAAAAATGCTGGAAAAACTCAGCAGGTCCGTATCGGACTCGAAACGTTAACTCTGTCTTTCTCTCCACAGATGCTGTCAGACCTGCTAAGGTTTTACAGCATTTTTTGTTTTTGTGTCTCTTTTGGATTGGCTTGCAAAAGAATACTGCACATAACTAGTGCCAAAGAATGCTGATGGTGGCAGAGAGGCCTACCTAATCTTTCACTCATGAATCCTGAAGCAAAGAAAGCCCTGGGAATTATGGATGTAGTGGCTGTTGTGACATGAGGTACATGTACATTTAAGTTCAGGAATTAGGACTCAGCAGGCTCTAAATACAAGCTCGAGGGCTATTACTAGGCCTCATCAAGACTCATACCTCCTCTCAGCCGATGATGGTTTCCGTGAGGTCCTATAAGGATGTATGGGCAGAATTCCTCCTTTCACGGCCCCTTAGCACAGGGAACCTGAAGGGAAAAGTTTCGTAAAATGGCTGGACCTGAAATATGGGACTGAATCCAGGCACATTCAGGTCCCCCTACCCACAACATTTTCTAGTCACTTATCTGGAGATTTTCCCTAATGTGCCTTGGGTTTGATTGGAGTTTTGGATTAATTAACATCAAATTGCTGCCTGGCATGGTAACAATTCCACCCTTTCATTCTATAGTGCTGAGCAGGTCAATTACATCATTTTGCTTAGTTTAATTCATTCTAATTAGATGACATTTGAATTTGTCATTGTACTTCATAAAGGCCTAAACATTAAAAATAAATTTGGAGCTTTTTTCTTATTTTCAGCTCAATAATATAAGCCTAAAAGCATGTTTCATAAAATGCTTCCTAAAGTCAAAACCAAAAAGCATTTTGGTTTGCAATGTGGCTATCAAAATTATATTGAATAAAACAAAACTTTAAGCTTTGACACTCAACTGGAGGACAATGCTCTGCCTGGTAGACCCTTGAAGTGAGGAGGATGCTTGCCACTGAGTTCAGCCTGTGGCAAGAGCCTGTGCCTGGTGTCTTTTAACATTGTGAGGCCGTTGTGCTGCAGCTACTACATGATTCAGGCTGACCAGAAGAATCTCCCACTCTTACTGCCTACTATGGGTGTATTGGAAGGATTTGCAGTTGATAATCAACCTATTTGGCCACATTACATACACACCTTCTGTGGCCATCAAGCCCCAGAGTGGGACTCAAACCCTGAGTGTCTGGCTCAGAGGTAGGAATGCTACCACTGCACCAGTAATAGCCTCCTAGTGGAGGACAATTAACAGAACATTCATCCCGTCTCAATGATCAAAGTTTGTTAGTCCATGGTTGGGTTAAAGGATGGTGTGGCTTAGGTATTGAGGAGGGAGTGGATGCAACAAGTAATGTGAAGAGCTGGAAAAGTGGCAGGTTCAGTTTTGCTTTGTGGGCGCAAATTTCCTGTCAGCCATTCATTGATTCGAGTGATTCTGAACTGTGGAAAATTTCACTGATTGTCCTCTCTGAAACAAAAACTAATGGCCTGGGTTTTATGGTGTAATGACATTGAACAGTCAGTATTTGCAGTCATAACTCTGTGAAACTGACTGCAGCTTCTGGTGTCCACGCATGCACAGCTCAATGCAGAAGTCCAGAAGCTGTTCTCAGTGATTCCCTGGAGGGTGCACTGTTGAAGTCCTCAAAGATGGAAATCAATTAGAAATCATTGAACTGATCTGAATTTCCATTTTTATACTGTTATTCTTGCTGTGAAAACCCTTGAAAAAGCTATGCCTTGTTGAATGGGGTGTAAGTGGATTTTTAACGGTGTATTAAGTCACAATTACTAATGACCAACCTTGCTGATCCTGAAAAACTAATTTTATATTTGTGGAATTTTGAATTTCTCCATTCCATGATAAAAATTCCGGAGATTTTTAAAATAACAAAAAATATTTTTAAAAGTTTATGATAAATCGGCATCTACCTTAATTCCATGTTTGTGCCCCAGTTTTTATGTTGCTTTCTGTTAAATTATGAAAAGTGAATAATAAAACCTACTTATTACTTCCTGGTTTGCTGCTTGTGAGAATTCTTCAATGTGATTGCTCTTTTAACCTGCTTGATGACATCACAGTTGCTGGATGCAAGAGATTGTCTGTAGCTGCCACCAGAATGAAACTGATGCCAGGAAAGATAAAATCAATGCCACATGGCTCCTGAAATCATTCTGGGCAGCTTTCTCCAAGGTCAGCAGCTAACACCATCAATTCACCGCTGACTGCAAAATCTAAGCAATTATGTTGGAAAGTGGCAAAGAGGATCTGAACAGTAAGTGGAAGCGTTCACACCCACTGGCATCGGGCTTGTTCGGTGGACAATATGGTGAGAAGGCCAAAAATAGGTTTCACAACATCATGAAACCAGCTTGTGAACGTCCGCTCAGCCCGTCGATGTCATGTTCCATTGTAATACATCAGTATATCATTATAATGCCAGCCCGCCAGACTCATCCCCCCCACTGGATCATCAACCCACGACGGTGGGAAAACTCACCAGTGCAGAAAATGTCTTGACAACTATGACGTGTAGAAGTCGGGACTGACTGCCAGGGCCTTGCTCACATCACGGACATCCAAGGAGCAGAAGATGCTGGAGCCCCACAGCAACGGGATCCTGGAGGTATACCCATGGCATGCTGGGTGGATTCTTGTGGGTATGGTTCTGCTGCGAAGCAGCTCACGGAAGTTGGAAAGTTGCTGTTGATGCTCACAATGGATGATGGTTGAGGGGGTGGGGGAGGAAGGTCTAGAATCAACTGGAAGAGGAAGAGGTGTCGGTGGGGTATGAGGTTGGGAGAGGGGGAAGAAGGTGTTGGGGGAATGTGGTTGGGAGTGGGGGAATGAAGGTGTTGGAGGGTAAGGTTGGGAGGGGAGAATGAAGGTGTCGGGGGGAGGTTGGGAGGCGGGGCAGGGAGTACGGAGGAGTAGGGGGTTATGAGGAAGAAGGTGGCAACTGGGGAGTTAGGTGTAAGGGGAGTGGACGGTGTAAGAGAAGGAGTTCGGAGAGGAGGAGTGCGGAAAGGAGAAGGAGTCCAGGGGGAGGAAGGAGTGAGGAGAGGGATGGGAGACCAGGGGGAGGAAGGAATGGGAGAGCAGAGGGAGTAAGGGTGGAGGAAGAATTAAGGGTGGAGGAAGGAGTCAGGAGGGGGGAAGGACTAAGGGTGGAGGAAGAAGTAAGGGTGTCTGAGGGAGTCAGGAGTGGGGAGGGACTAAGCGGTGAGGGAGTCCAGGGTATGAAGGTAGGAGGACTGGTCGGTGGGGAGGGGTTCCATGTCAGGGGTTCCGGGGAGAAGGCGTCCAGAGGGACAGAACGGGTTTGGAGGGGGAAAGGGATTCCGGGGAGGAAGGGGTCCCGAGGGGAAGGGTTTCCAGGGGGAAGGGGTCCAAAGGGGATAATGGGGTTCCAGTGAGGGGAAGGGGTCCGGAGTGGGGGATGTCCAGGTGAACGTGCAAGGGAAGTGCCCATGACTGCCTCCTGGTGAGCGATCTGAGGGTGGGTGTTGAATAAGGAAATGGTGAGACTGACTGAGGGCAGAGTGACGCGGTAGAGTGGGAGGGTGAGGGTGCGACAGTAGCGGTAGAAGGGACGGTGAGGGTGGTTGGTGGGGTCTCAGAGGCAGACATGGACCCTGGGGTGGGAAGGAGGAGGTCAGGAAGTAAATGTGGATGGGGGTGGGATTTTCGGGAAGGTAGGGAATGTGCACATTCACCTGGACATCCCCGAAAGAAAAGGGTTGTGGCTGTTCGTCACGGAAGGGAAGTGGAAGGTGATCCTGTGGGGGTTAACTGTGATGGGAGAAAGGAAATGGGTGACTGGGGAGGGGAAAAGATGGGGGACCTCACGAAAAAGTGAATCCAGACCATGCTGCCTAAATCAAAAGTGAAACAAGAGTCATGGTGGGTGAGATCAGGTGCTGCATGGGAATGTGAGCAGTGGGTGGGCGGAGATGCAGGTCAGCTCAGATGGACAACTGAAAGTGAACCCAGCAGGCAGCATTGAAAATGCTCATTTCAGTGAGAGGAGTGTAATACGTAAAGGATCCGTGTGTGGGGGAGAGTTCTTCCACGAGGCTCCAAAAGGCCCTGCCACACACACATAAACGTCTCCCCCCAGAATCACTCATGGGCCAGCTGCCCCCTCTGCGGTGACAAAGAACGAGGTTGAGGGTCTCACAGGCAAAGCGGACTCCGAGGGAGAGGACAGACTCTGAGATTCCTGAGTGGATGACCCAGGGGTGTCCAGCAGCTGCTCCTCCTCCCTTCGGGTCCCCGAGGGCCCCGGCCTGACACCTTGAGGGTAAGGAGCACCTGGAGGGACGTCGAGGTATCCCATTTCCCTCTCACATTGCCACTGCAGGAACTCACCCATGGCTCCCATGATGGATTGCAGGACTGAACACATCTCCACGTTCTGCTAGATCAGGGTCTCCATGGTGTCCACCATCCTCCCCATGGAAACCTCCATACGGGCATATGTGGGCACCACTTAATCAGACAGCAGGCAGAAGCACTCCTCTGACTTGCATGTCACTCTGTTGATGGCTTCCAACAGCTCTACGTGATGTTCCCATGCCTTCTGCTGACTCTCCAGGATGAGTTGGTAGGCCAAATCTAGAGGCTCATCATCTGCCTCGGGACCTCATAGATGTCGAATCCCCAGTCCTCCAAGTGCTGGGGTGCTCGCACAAATCTGTCTCCTGCTGCTGCGGACATGTGTCCATGCAGTGACCACCAGGTTGTGAACCCGAGCCTGCTCTAGATCTAGGTCCCAACAAGGTGTGTGTCTCTGTGTTGGTGGAAGGTGTGGGTAAGCGCTGTGACGGGTCTTCCAGGCTGCTTATCTCCAGCTCTTCAATGGAGGAGGTGTCCTCTTGGCTGGAGGTGAGGACCTGGATGGAACTGAGGGGCTGTCTAGCTGAGGGTATCAGTCACTTGGCAGAGCTCCTTATGAACCAAAGTAGAGGTAAGTAGTGCATGGTAGCAGAGTCAAAAGCAGGAGAGAGAGCACTCACATTTGCGTCGAGAGAGGGATGATGTGGTGCAGGAACCTCACGAAGGTGTTCACCGTCGATCTCACCAGCACCGCGGGCCTCATCCATGTCCTCACCTGTCAGCACAATGGCACACTCCTCAAAGTGAGTGAGGGGCCTAATGTGGGCCACTCTACCCCAGTCTGGGACCTCTTCCTGCTGTTGTAAGCCAGCTTCTCCTGCGTGGAAACAGATAGAGTGTCAGCAGGGCGCATGGCACTGCATGGAATGTTTGTGTGGTGAACGGAGCCATGAATGGGCTGAGGACCTTAGCTCAAGAGGGTATGAGCCTAATGGAGATGTGAGGGTGTGTGTGAGAGTTAGTGGTGTTGTCCCTTGATGTGTGAGATCCCTGTGGGTGTGTGATGGCTTTGTGAGTGTGTGAGCTTAGAATGATGAGCAGAGTGAATTACCTTGGCGGAAGGGAGGAGACTATTCATCCTGTAGTGGCACTGGGCCTCGGTGGCTGTCCCCTTTTGCAGGGCATTGGCACTGACCACCGCAGCCACTGCCTCCCATGCTGGATTGGTGATGCCGCTGCCCCCCTCCTGCGTCCACAGCAGGAGTAGAGGACATCACAGCGGGCCTCCACAACGTCCAAAAGGCGCTCGAGGGACTTGTCACTAAACCTGGGGGCTGCAGTCTTTTTGCCTTTCAGGGCCATGTCTTCTGTGCAGCAGTCGTGGGCTGGAAGCACTGACAGGTGAGCACGCGGCTGCACTTTAAATATGACGCCCGGCGTGATGAGCTGGCCAGGTGATGGCGTGGTGGGCAAATGAAAACCCACCCACCATGGAACCAGCCTATTTCCCAGGAATGCATAATTAATGTGGTGGGTTTGGGATGATACGGCGTGAGAAGCTGCCATTACAGCTAAAACATCGCTTTACCCACCTGCTACCGCACTGAGTGCAAATCTGGGATGATTCTGCCCAGCGTTAACAAAACATACAGAAAATCCCTAATATATCAAATTTGGTTGGTGTCGCATGCACTTAACTGAAAACTGCAATGAAATCCAGATCCATGCAATGTGGCATTGAATTCCACAGCATCATAACACACTGTAAAAAATATATCTCCTGTCTTCTCTTCAAAAACTCTAACATTTCATCTTAAATCTATGCCTCTTATCCTATACCCGTAACCATTTTGAACGCATTGACCCCCTATTAATAATGGGAAGGCATGGAGGGAGAGCGAGAGCACTGGGGAAATCTGATGAGGTTAGAAACGTGGAGGGAGAGCGAGAGCACTGGGGAAATCTGATGAGGTTAGAAACGTGGAGGGAGAGCGATAGCACTGGGGAAATCTGATGAGGTTAGGAACATGGAGGGAGAGTGAGAGCACTGGGGAAATCTGATGAGGCTAAGAACATGGAGGTCCTGCTAAATTCAACCACAAAGCTTCACCACCATTTGCTTTTCCCTTTCACGCCCAGCAGCCTCCCAACTGACATTGCAGGAGGCCACAGCTGGGAACCCTTCGGGGCAGTCTCCGCCAAAAGCAATCTTGGGCCGGGTTGAAGATTGAGGGCTGGGGGACATGGTCAGTGTTTGCAGGCAGACTGCAAATTGATGCTCGAGGGAGAAAGGCCATGATCCGCAGAAGAGAGGCTGAAAGTTTCCTTAAGGGGATGGTGGGGAGCTGGGGGAGCACTCCTGCTCTTCTTGTCTGATAAAGAGTGCTGTAAAAAGCACTTACCTTCTGGGGTCAGCAGTTCCTGCCTCCCTTGTCTGCCAGGTTTCCTGAGCCTTGCGAAATGCAGCTGGGATCAGTTACATTTAAATCAAGCTCCCAGTTGAATTGTGCTTTAAGTGTTAATGAAGTGTCCCACCTCTCCAAAGTGGGACACTCACCTGGCACGAAGACTGTAACTGTAAAATGCCAATGGGCGCACATATAACATGCTAGAAATGTGTTCTGCACTTTTAGGTTTTAATGCCACACTGAACCACTTCTTATGCTGGGTGGGGGTGCTAATATGAAGGCCATTGTTTCTATCTGCCCAATCCTGCCCCTTCATAAGTTTAACGCCTTCATTAAAGGTTTTACTTGAAGGCCTCAGCTTCTCCAAAAGGCTTGGGCTTGGGCTGATTATTGTTTTCCAAAGCTGCAATGTTTTTCGTTGAATTCAGACAGTGCTATCTGAGCATGTGCAGTGTACCAACTTTTTCAGAATGCATCAGGATGTGTTGTTGGAGCCAGTAGTAGACGGGATAGTTTAGATTATGGATAAGCTTAATAATTTTGCCATGATTTGTTCACTTTTGAGTATGTATTTGGTCCCTTTTGTTTATTTTATCAAATGTCTTGATGACTGAGTAAACAAGTTGGTGACTGAAGGATCCAGCGTAGTTTGATTGATTATTGCTCTTCTTTCTGTTTGTTTGCTAACTGCTGATTTTTAAAATTAGTGATTAGTAGCTAACATTCCTGTTTGTTACACGTTAGGTAGCATGTCTCACATCTGCTCGGTTACAATTTATCATTGTATATGAATTAGGTATTCAGCCAATCAAGCGCATGTGGGACACCAAAATTTGCATGATTATACTGCATGACACAGAACTGTGACAGGAAAATGCACCAGATACAAGGCTTTTCTTAACAGGTGTAGTCAATCTGTGGAATTCTTTACCACAGAGGGCTGTAGAGACTGGGTCGTTTAGTATATTCAAGGCCGAGATAGTAATCATTGGAGTTTAGAAGAATGAGAGGTGACCTTATTGAAACAGATAAGATTCTTAGGGGGCTTGACAGGGTAGATGCTGAGAGGTTGTTTCCCATTGGGGGAGAGTCCAGGACCAGAGGGTATAGTCTTAGAGTGAGGGGTCACCCATTTAAGACAGAGATGAGGAGGAATTTCTTCTCTCAGAGGGTAGTCAATCTGTGGAATTTTTTTACTGCAAAGGGCTGTAGAGGCTGGGTCGTTAAGTATATTCAAGGCTGAGATAGATAGATTTTTAATCAGTAAGGGAATCAAAGATTATGGGGGAAAGGCAGGAAAGTGGAGTTGAGAATGATCAGATCAGCCATGATCTCTTTGAATGGCGGAGTAGACTTATTGGGCTGAATGGCCTACTGCTTCTATGTCTAATTGAGTTACCTGCTCTTCTTCAAAATAGCCTCTTTTACATTCAAAGGTGGCATCTCTGACAGATCAGCATTTTCCTGGAGTGTTTGTCTGGACGGGAGTGGGACTTGAACCCACAACCATCTGACCCAGAGGGCAGACTGCTAGCACCGGAGGCACCACTGGCACCTTAAAACCTGTGACCCTGGCTATTTATTCAAAAACAAGTGAGTGAGCTCCCACTTGCATTTGCGATCATGTTCTGAGGGAAGCGGACGGACTTCACTATTTTTGGGTAAAGTGAGTTGGCTCACCTTGTGCCCCTCGTGGTTTGCTCTAGGCTTGCCAGCAAGTGGAACGCCTTGGATCAGAGAGAGAGTGTATGTGGGAGGATGTCTGTTTAGCTCTGTCTCTGTGATCAGCCGGAGTTTACTGCACCCCAGTAACCTGTCCTTAATGAACGTGTGGGTGTACAGGGCTACGTGTTCAACTCTGTGACTCCAGGCGCGTATTTACCTCTCCAAAACAAGACGGGGGTGGGAAGGACATCAGATATAACGTTAAAAAACAACTTGGATAAAGGCGATTCATCAACCTGACGACTGGAATGCTGCATGTTTACATTCTATATATGTAAACATTTGTTGTATATGTCGCTGCGCCCCGAGGATGTGACACCAAGAAGTGAATGATTGTGAATTGATAGTTCTTCTATTGATAATTCCAGGTGTGGGTTTTCCTGTGGTCAGTTCAGTGAATCGTGTAGTTTTCTGAGTATTGTAGTGAAGTCATCTGACTTTTTTCAGGCCATGTTTCCTAACACAACATATGAAGTGAAGCTAGACTGTAATCCCCCAGCTTTCTTCGCCAGACTGACCGGCCACTGCCCATGAATGCTGCAAAGAATGGTTTCTCTTTCAATGGAATAGTTAAAATATGTTAAGCATTTGTCAATATAACACCATGCATTAAAACCGTTGCTTTTTAATTTGCATTTAATTTGCAATCATTAATAAATATGCCAAGTCTTTTTGGAAATCCATTTGTGCAGCACACAGATTGCCCAGTTCTGTCTATATCGTCTCTGCAGTGATAAATATTGTCTCAAGTTTCAGTTAACCAATGATTCAGTTTAAATTTGAGAGGTGAAGGATGAGCGGATTGAGTGTACAAGGTGTCCCACTGAGTCTAATATATGATTTATATATACATTATAACCCCAAGCGGTGGGGCTATTGTATAGTCCCCTGAGCTTCAGACGGTTTTCGGGTAAGCAGTTTAATTCAGTCTGGCTGCAGAGTCATCAATCTGACAACCTCAGCGCCGTGGGAAACATGAGCAATTAATGTTAAATTAAATCAGCCCCGTAGAGTGAAGCAACTACAGCAAAACCAGAGGAAACACCAAGGAAAAGGTTCTCGCTTTAGGTCTCGCAGCCCCCTGGGTGGGAGAGGCTGTTGAAGCATCAGCTCAGGGGCCCTATTTGAATGTTTTGAAACTCATTCATTTTAGAGCACACCCCCCACCCCTGTTGTTTGGGGGCCCTGTGCCACAGCACAGTGTGTTTCATTGTAAATCCGCCCCTGTCTCTGCATCAAATTTGAATGGAGTGTGTCACGCATTGTACCATCAGACATGCTTGTGGAACTGCCAAGCATCGTCAATTGGAATCACAGTTATGCCTTTTCTCTATTTTTTTTATCATCACTCTTCAAAAAAATCTACCCGGACTCTTAACCTAGCTTTAATAGATTTATATAAGCTCGTGAATGGACAGAAGCTGCAAGTCTGTGAACACCTGAAGAGAGAAGATAGATTGCCAGTCTAGTAAAGTATTTTAAAAACAATGAGAATTCTACCATAATTTTGACAGGTGATGGACAGAACCCTTGTGGAAATGGCGTAAGTTGCTCTTTCAGACATTCCTCTGGGGTTCCACCAGTCTGCTGCTGAAATTAAAGATGTGGGAAAGGCAATGGCGTAGTGGTATTGTCACTGAAGTGGTATTATCGCTGGACCAGTAATCCAGAACCCTGGCTTCTAATACTGCCATGGCAAATGGTGGAATGACCATGAAACCATTGTCAATTGTTGTAATAAACCCATCTGGTTCACTAATGTCCTTCAGGGAAGATAATCTACCATCCTTACCTGGTCTGGCCTACATGTGACTCCAAACCCACAGCAATGTAGTTGACTCTTAAATTCCCTCTGAAATAGCCTAACAAGCCACTCAGTTGTATCAAACCGCTACAAAGTCTCAAAAAAGGAATGAAACTGGACAGACCACCCAGCATTGACCTAGGCACTGGAAACAACTCTGCAAAGTGCTCCTTACTAACATCCGAGGGCTAGTGCCAAAATAGTAGGAGCTGTCTCCCATGAGAGTCAAGCAATAGCCTGACATTGTCATTCTCACGGAATCCTATCTTACAGGTAATGTCCCAGACATCACCATCACTCACTGGCAGGACAGACCAGCAGAGGTGGCGACACAGTGGTATACAGTTGGGAGGGATTTGCCCTGGGAGCCCTCAACATCGATTCCGGACCCCATGAGGTCTCATGGCATCAGGTCAAACATGGGCAAGGAAACCTGCTGATTACCATGTACCGCCCTCCCTCAGCTGATGAATCATAGATTTCAAACAGATTTAGCAACTCAGGACTGGACATCCATGAGGCGCTGTGGGGCATCAGCAGCGGAAGAATTGTACTCGAACACAACCTGTAACCTCACAGCCTGGCATACCCCCCACTCTACCATTACCATCAAGCCAGGGGATCAACCCTGGTTCCATGAAGAGTGCAGGAGGGCATGCCAAGAGCAGCACCAGGCATACCTAAAGATGAGGTGTCAACCTGGTGAAGCTATAACATAGGACTACTTGTGTGCTAAAGAGCACAAGCAACAAGTGATAGACAGAGCTAAGTGATCCCACAACCAACGGATCAGGTCAAAGCTCTGCAGTCCTGCCACATCCAGTTGTGAATGTTAGTTGACAATTAATCAACTCACTGGAGGAGGAAGCTTCACAAATATCCCCATCCTCAATGATGGAGGAGCCCAGCATATCAGTGCAAAAGTCAAGGTTGAAGCATTTGCAACAACCTTCAGCCAAAAGTGCTAAGTGAATGATCAATCTCAACCTCCTCCCGATGTCCCCAGCATCACAGATGCCAGTCTTCAGCCAATTTGATTCACTCCACATGATATCAAGAAACAGTTGAAGGCACTGGGTAGTGCAAAGGCTGTGGACTCTGACAATATTCCGGCAATAATACTGAAGGCTTGTGCTCTGGAACCAGTTGTGCCTCTAGCCAAGCTGTTCCAGTACAGCTACAACACTGGCATCTACCAATGTGGAAAATTGCCCAGGTATGTCCTGTGCACAAAAAGCAGGGCAAATTTAAACCAGCCAATTATTGCCCCATCAATCTGCTATCGATCATCAGCAAAATGATGGAAGGAGTTTTCGACAGTGCTATCAAGCAGCAATTACTCAGCAATAACCTGCTTACAGATGCTCAATTTAAGTTCAGCCAGCTCCATTCAGCTCCTGACCTCATTACAGCCTTAGTTCAAACATGGGCAAAAGAGCTGAACTCAAGAGATGAGGTGAAACTGATTGCCCTTGACATCAAGGCAGCATTTGACCTAGTGTGGCATCAAGGACCCCGAGCAAAAATGATGTCATTGGGAATCAGGGTGAAAACTCTCCGCTGACTGGAGTCATACCTAGCACAAAGGAAAATAGTTGTGGTTGTTGGAGGTCAATCATCTCAATCTCAGGATATCACACAGGAGTTCCTCAGCATAGTGTCCTAGACCCAACCATCTTCAGCTGCTTCACCAATAACCTTCCCTCCTTCATAAGGTCAGAAGTGGGAATGTTCACTAATGATTGCACAATGTTCAGCATCATTTGTGACTCCTCAGATACTGAAGCAGTCCGTGCCCATATGCAGCAAGACCTGTACAACATTCAGGCTTGGGCTGATAAGCGGCAAGTAACATTCATGCCAAACAAGTGCCAGGCAATGACCATCTCCAACAAGAGAGAATCCAACCATTTCCCTTGACATTCAATGGCATTATTATCAGTCCTTATTAGGCTCCTATGACAGCACCTTCCAAGCCCGCAAACTCTATCATCTAGAAGGACAAGTGCAGCAAATAGATGGGAACACCGCCACCTGGAAGTTCCCCTCCAAGCCACACAACATCCTGACTTGGAACTATATCGCCATTCCTTCACTGTTGCTGGGTCAAAATCCTGAAACTCCCTCCCAAACAGTACTGTGGGTGCATCTTCACCATGAGGACTGCAGCGGTTCAAAAAGGCAGCTTACCACCACCTTCTCATTGACAATTAGGGATAGGCACTGAAAATGCTGGACCAGCCAACGACGCCCACATCCCACGAAAGAATAAAAAAAGGTCTTCAGTAGTACAGTGGGGATTATTAGGTCCCATAACCTTTTCTGTGTCCATTGCTCTCAACCATTCTTTGGTCTCCTATGGAGTGAATTAGTTGAAGACTGATACCTGATAGAGAGGACTTCGGAACTACACGCTTGGATCTTCTGGTTGAAGCTTGTGACAAACCTCTCAGTCTTTTCCCTTGCACTCACAAGTGGGGTCCTGCCATCCCTGAGGACTGGCATGTTCATGGAGCTTCCACTTTCCTACCTGTCAAATGTGGCAGTTTTGACCTGATTATTTGTTTGTGGGATCAAATAGCTATCTATAACATGCTGTTTTTACAATTTAGCAGTTAACCCTGCGTAATAGCTTCCCCAAATTATCAACTCATTTTCAGGTATCCCTTGTTTTGCTCCAGGCATGCTCTTCCAAATTTCTCATTGAACTATGCTTGGTCATCTAAGTAGGGGGAGAAGCGAAAGTTATGTGAAGTCGCAGACCCTGGTGGTATACAATTCTGTTGCTACTTTGATCCACAGTTACAGATGTCCATTGTTGAGGGGTTTCATCTGGTCCTAATCTATTTCAAATAATAATTTGAAACTACAGTGAAATTGCAATGAGTCAAATTTGCATGACATGAAATTCCAGTAATGTCGAAGTCATCAACCACTCCCGCTGACCAATCACAGCGGAATTAGACCACACAAAAGCACGAAATCACGGAGCCTGAAAAAACTGATGACCCTGAAGAGTCCAATGAATACCCATCCACGTGCCCATTTGTGTCCCTAGCCAATTCATCGAGTACCATATTGATGCTCTAGTATTTCCCACTGTAGCATGAGAATGCCAAAAACATGTTTGCCTGCATTGATGACATGGTGGACTGTATTGCGCGTTTCCAGCATGCGAAGCAAAAAGAGATGACAGAGTTTTTCCGGGACTAGCTCCCGACATTTTTCAATGCAAAGCTCCAGCCTTTTAAAAGTTCAGGCCATTGTAAGGTGTGAACAAAACAAATAAAGACTTTTTCACACATTTACTGCTTTACTGTGTTTTCATTTGGCATTTGAATCTGTTGTTTTTGACGTAGACTGCATTTGTAGGCATATCGATTACATAGCAATGCATTCATGTGGGAATGGGGCAACCTCGGCTTTCACAAAGCTCCACTTAAAACCATAAGACCATAAGATGTAGGAGCAGATGTAGGCCATTCAGCCCATCAAGTCCTCTCCGCTATTCAATGAGATCATGGATGATCTGATAATCCTCAACTCCACTTTCGTGCCTTTTCCCCATAACCCTTGATTCCCTTACTGATTGAAAATCTGTGTATCTCAACCTTGAATATACTTAACGACCCAACCTCTACAGCTCTCTGCGGTAAAGAATACCACAGATTCACTACCCTCTGAGAGAAGAAATTTCTCCCCATCTCTGTCTTACTCTGAGATCATGCCCTCTGGTCCTAGACTCTCCCACATGGAAGAACAACCTCTTAGCATCTACCCTGTCAAGCCCCTAAGAATCTTATATGTTTCACTAAGGTAGCCTCTCATTCTTCTAAACTCCAATGAATACAGGCCCAACCTACTCAACCTCTCCTCATAAGAAAATCCCTCCATACTCGGGATCAACCTAGTGAACTTTCTCTGGACTGCCTTCAATGCCAGTATATTTTTCCTTAGATATGGGGACTAAAACTATGCACAGTATTCTAGGTGTGCTCTAACTAGTGCCTTGAATAGTTTTAGCAAGACTTCCCTATTTTTATACTCCATTCCCTTTGAAATAAAGGCCAACATTCCATTTGCCTTTCATATTACCTGTTGAATTGTATGTTAGCTTTTTGGGATTCATGCACAAGGACTCCCAAATCCCTCTGTGCTGCAGCCTTCTGCAGTTTTTCTCCATTTAAATAATATTCAGCTCCTCTATTCTTCCTGCCAAAGTGCATAACCTCACATTTTTCCACATTATATTCCATCTGTCAAGTTTTTGCCCACTCACTTAATCTGTCTATATCCCTCTGTAGACTCCTTGTGTCATCCTCATCACTTGCCTTCCCACCTATTTTTGTGTCATCTGCAAACTTGGTGATAGTAGATTCACTTCCCTCATCTAAGTCATTAATATATATTGTAAATAATTGAGGCCCCAGCACTGGCCCCTGTGGCACTCCACTAGTTACAGGTTGTCATCCCAAAAATGCCCCCCTTATCCCAACTCTCTGTCTTCTATTAGTTAGCCAATCCTCTATCCATGCTAATACACTACCCCCAACACCATGGTCTCTTATCTTATTAAGTAGTCTTATGTGCGGTACCTTATTGAATGCCTTTTGGAAATTCAAATTTATTACATCTACTGGTTCCCCTTTATCTATCCTATTTGTTACTTCCTCAAAGAATTCTAATAAATTTGTTAGGCATGATTTCCCCTTCATGAAACCATGCTGACTGTGCTTGATTAGATTATGTATTTCTAAATGCTCTGCTATTACATCCTTTATAATAGACTCCAACATTTTTCCAATGACAGATGTTAAGCTAACTGGCCTATGGTTACCTGTTTGTTGTCACCCTCCCTTTTTGAATAAGGTGTACGTTAGCCATTCTCCAATCCTCTGGGACTTTTCCAGAATCTAAGGATTCTTGGAAGATTACTACCAGTGCATCCATTATCTCTGTAGCTACTTCCTTTAATATCCTAGGATGCAACCCATCAGGTCCAGGGCACTTACAGGCCTTTAGCCCCATTAATTTCCCTGGTACTTTTTCTCTAGTGATGGTTATTGTATTTATTCCCTCCCCATCTTTTGCCCCTCGATTATTTAGTATTTTTGGAATGCTATTAGTGTCTTCTACCGTGAAGACTGAAGCAAAGTATTTATTCAACTCCCCTGCCATTCCCTGGTTCCCCATTATTATTTCCCCAGCCTCATTCTCTAAGGGGCCTATGTTCACTTTGGCCCCTCTCTTCCTTCTTATATATTTAATGAAGCTCTTATTGTCCGTTTTTATATTACTTGCTAGTTTACCATCAAAGTTTATTTTCTCCCTTTTTATTATTGTTTGGTCATCTTTTGTTGGTTCTTAAAACTCTCCCAATCCTCTGGCTTACCACTTAATCTTTGCCACATTGTATGTTTTTTCTTTCAATTTGATATGGTCCTTAACTTCCTTGGTTAACCATGGTTGGTTTATCCCCTTCCTTGAGTCCTTCTTCCTCACTGGGATATATCTTTGTTGAGAGTCATGAACTATTTTCTTAAATGTCTGCCATTGTTCATCAACCGACTTTTCTGCTAAACCACTTTCCCAGTCCATTCCAGCCAACTCTGCCCTCATTCCATTGTAATTACCCTTTAGCACAGTTGTTTCTGACCCAAGTTTCTCACTCTCAAACTGAATGCTAAATTCTACCATATTATGGTCACTGTTTCCTGGGGGGTCTTTTACTCTGAGATCATTTATTAAACCTGCCTCATTACACATTACCAGATCCAAAATAGCCTGATCCCTGGTTGCATTCACAACATATTGTTCTAAGAAACTGTCCCGAATATACTCTTATGAATTCTTGCTCATGTCTATCTCCGCCAATTTGATTTTCTCAACCTACATGAAGATTGAAGTCACCCATGATTAGTGTACTGCCTTTTTTACATGCCCTCACTATCTCCTGATTTATTCTTTGTCCTACAGTGTAGCTACTGTCAGGGGGCCTATAGGCTACTCCCACCTTCTCCTTGTTACTTCTTACCTCCGCCCATATGGATTCTGCATCTCCTGATCCAAGATCCTTTCTTGCTATCGTATTTATTCCATCTTGTACTAACAAAGCTACCCCACCACCCTTTCCTTCCTGCCTGTCCTTTTGAAAAGTCACATACCCCTGAATATTTAGTTCCCAGCTTTGATCTCCTTGTAACCACATCTCCGTAATGGCTATAAGATCATACCCATTAACCTCTATTTGTGCCGTTAATTCATTTATTTTGTTCTGAGTAACAACACAAATTTGTGGGCAGATCCCCTGGAATTCAACTCATTAGGGTTTACTGTATTATTAAGGAAGTCTTAACAATTCACTTAGAAAATCATGTCATGATCAGACAAAGTCAACTGATTTTATGAAAGGAAAATTGTGTTTGACAAATTTATTAAAGCTTTTTGACGATGTAACTAATGGAGTAGATAAAGAAGAGCTAGTATATTTAGTATACTTGGATTTCCAAAGGGTGCCACATAAAAGGTTAATATGCAAGATAAGATCTCATGATGTTGGGAGTAACATATTACCTTGGATAGAAGATTGGTTGACAGACAGGAAGCAGAGAGTAGGGATAAATGGGCTATTTTCAAGTTCACAGTTTGTAATTGGTGGATCAGCGTTGGGGCCTCAGCTATTTGCAATCTATATTAATGACCTAGACAAAGGGGCTAACATATCCAATGTTGCTGATGATACAATGCTGGGTGGGAATAGGGGGTCACAAAGTGTTTGCAAAGAGATAGAGACTAGGTTAAGTGAGCAGGCAACAAGGTGACAGAAGGAATATATGCGGGGAAGGGTGAGGTAATTCACTTTGGTAGTAAGAGTGGAAAAGAAGAATATTTTATAGAAGGTGTGAAACTTGTAAATGTTGATGTTCACAGAGATGTAGGGCGGAATTGTCACAGAATTGCAGTAAGTGCAGTAGCGGGCAGGAAAAAGGACGTTTTACCAGCCGGCTGAATGCTGGTTTTTCACGTCATATCATCCCAATCCTGCCTCATTAATTATGCATTACTGGGAAACACACCGTTTCGATAGTGAGCGGGCTCTCATCCACCCACCATGCCATCACCTCGCTGCATCCTCACGCCGGTGACATATTTAAAGTGCAGCCGCGTGCACACCTCTCTGTGCTTCCAGCCAAGTGCTGTTGCACAGAAGACATGGTTCTGGAAGGCTAAAAGACTGCAGCCCCAGGTTTAGTGACTCGTCCCTCGAGAGTCATTTGGACGCAGTGGAGGCCCACAGTGATGTCTTCCAACCCAACTCTGTGAGAAGACTAAAAAGCAAGATCAACAATCCAGCATGGGGGGCAGTGGCAGCGGTGGTCAGCGTCAATGCCCTGCAAAAGAGGACATCCACCCAATACCACGACAGTATGAATGGTCTCATCTATTCCACCAGGGTAAGTCATCCTTCTCATCACTCTCAACACACACACTCACAAACTCATCATACATCGACAAGGATCTCACACCTCAAGGGACAACACCACTAACTCTCACACACACCCTCACATCTTCCTCAAGCTCATATCCTCTGGCGATCGCGTCCTCATCCTGTCCATGGCTCTTCACCGCACAAACATTCCATGCAGTGCCATGTGTCCTGCTCACAAGCTTTCTGTCTGTTTTCATGCAGGAGAAGCCTACTCACAACAGCAGGGAGAGATATCACCAGGGGTGCAGTGGCCCACGTTAGGCCCCTCCCTCACTTTGAGGAGTGTGCCATCATGTTGACTGGTAAGGATGTGAACCACGTCTGTGGTGACAGTGGGGTCAGCGGTGAACACCCTAGTGAGGATCCTGCACCACATTGTCCTTCTGTCAATGCAAACGTGAGTGCTCTCTCTCCTGTTTTTGACTCTGCTGCCATGCACTAATTATCTCTACTTCGGTTCACAGGGAGCTCTGCCAAGCAACCAACACCTCAGCCAGCCAGTCCCTCAGCTCCATCCACGTCCTCACCTCCAGCCAAGATGACTACTCCTCCATTGAAGAGCTGGAAATAATTAGCTTGGAAGGCCCATCACAGCGCTTACCCACACCCTCCACCAGTGCAGAGACACACACCTTGGTGCAACCTAGATCTGGAGTAGGCTCGTGCTCAAAACCTGGTGGGCACCACATGGACACATATCTGCAGCAGGAGGAGGCAGGTTCAGCCAAGCTCCCTGTCACTTGGAGGACTGCTGGGGATCAGGCACCTGTGAGGTCTGAGTCAGATGACGAGCCTCTGGATTTGGCCTTCCGAATCATCCTAGAGAGCCAGCAGAAGGCAGGGGAACATCACGCAGAGCTGTTGGAAACTATCAACAGAGTGGCATGTGAGTCAGAGTAGTGTGACCACCTGCTTTCTGATGAAGTGGTGCCCACATTTGCGTGTATGGAGGTCTCCATAGGAGGATGGCAGACGCCATGGAGACCCGGGTCCAGCAGAATGCAGAGATGCACTCAAATCTGCACTCCATTGTGGGATCCATGGGTGAGTTCCTGCAATGGCAACGTGAGAGGGGAATGGGGCAGCCTGACATCCCCCCAGGTGCTCCTTCCCCTCAGGGAGTCAGGCCGGGGTCCTCGGGCACCCGAAGGGAGGAGGAACGGCAGATGGACACCCCTGGGTCACCCACTCAGGAATCTCAGAAGCTGTCCTCTCCCTCTGAGTCCCTTTTTCCTGTTACCCCCTCAACCTCTTTGTCTGTTACCACAGAGGGAGCAGTTGGCCCACAGGAGGACAGCCAAAGCAAACCAGGGCCCGCAAGGCCTCAGCTCTCCAGTGGACCTACTCCAAAGTCATCAGAAGCAACAGGGCCAACCATTGCACAGGCTGTCTCCACCCCTCCAGCAGATGTCAGGGGAGCACCTAGAAGTCTAAGGCCTTCAAAAGTTAACAAATTCTGATCGCAAGTGGTTGCATGGGTGAACACATTTTGTAACTTTACAATCTGAAAATATATCTACTTTCACTGAATAATGTGTAATGGTGTCTTTCATCTTCACTGAATGGCTTCGCGAGTCCTCCCCCGCATTCCTCACCCCCAACCTCCCCCAAACCACTAGCAGTTCAGCTGCACACAGCCGACCCACGAGTGATCCTGGAGGGAGAAGTGAGTGTGTGTGTGGCAGGGCCTTTTGGAGCCTCGTGCAAGCACTCTCCCACACACGCGGATCCTTCCCGAATCACATTCATCTCACTGTCCTGAGCATTTTGAATGCTGCCTGCTGGGTTCACTTTCAGTTGACCATCTGAGCTGACCCGAATCTCCACCCACCCACTACTCACACTCCCATGCAGCACCTGTCCTCACCCACCACAACTCTCGTTTCACTTTTGATTTAGCCAGTATGGCAGTGCTGCAGTTTTTCCGGCACTTCCCCAACCTTTCTTCTTCCCCAGTCAGCCATTTCCTTTCCCCCATCACTGTCAAACCCCCAGTTATTTCCTTCTACCTCCCCACTGTGACCTACCCGCCACAACCCTTTTCTTTTGGGGATATCCAGGTGAACGTGCACGTTCCCTTCCTTCCTGAAAATCCTACCCCCATCCACATTAAACTCTCCGGCCTCCTCCTTCCCAGCCTCAGGATCCGTGTCTGCCTCCGAGTCCCCACCAACCATCCTCGCCGTCCCTTCTACCGCTACCGTTGCACCCTCACCCACCCAGCATACCGCCTCAGTCTGTCCTCAGTCATTCTCACCATTCCCTCCTACCTTGACCACCCTCATTTTGCTCCCCAGGAGGCAGTCATGGACTTAACAGAGAGACTTAACACAGACTTAAGAGAGACTTGACCCGCCTTGCATGTTTACTTGTTCAACTCCCCTCCGGACTCCTTCCCCCCTTGGAAATCCTTTCCCTCTTGGAACTCCTTCCCCCTCTTCCCACCGGACTCCCCCAGCACCCTCCTTAGTCCTTCCCCTTCCTCCAACCCTACTTCTTTCACCAACCTTACACCTTCCTCTCTCTGGACTCCTTCCTCCACCCTTACTTCTTCCTCCACACTTACTTCTTCCTCCCCATGGACTCCTTCCCTTCTCTGGACTCCATCCTTCCCCTGGACCCCTTCCTCTCCCTGGACTCCTTCCTCCCTGGACTCCTTCCCCTTTTTGGGCTGCTTCCTCCATCCTTATTTCTCCCTCCAGCCTTGCTCCACAGAATCACTAAGTTTTAAAGACACAGGAGGCCATTCGGCCCATCTTGTCAGCACCGGCTGTCTGAATGAGCATTATGACCTAGTGCCACTGCCCTGCCTTTTCCCTGTAACCCTTGCACATTGTTTCTATTCAAATAATCGTCCAATGCCCTCTTGAATGCCTCGATTGAGCCTGCCTCCACCACACTTTCAGGCAGTGTATTCCAGACCCGAACCATTCGTTGTGTGAAAAAGTTTTTTCTCACGTCATATTTGCTCCTTTTGCAAATCACTTAAAGTCTGTGCCCTCTCATTCTTGATCCTTTTATGAGCGGCAACAGCTTCTTCCTGTCTACTCTGTCATGCCCCCTCATGATTTTGAACATCTCTATCAAATCTCCTCTTAGCCGTCTCCTCTCCAAGGAGAACAGTCCCAACCTTTCCAATCTATTCTCATAGCTGAAGTTTCACATCCCTGGAACCATTCTTGTAAACCTCTTCTGCACTCTCTCCAATGTATTCACATCCTTCCTACAATTTGGCGTTCAGAACTGTACACAATATTCCAGCTGAGATCTAATGAGTGTCTTATATAAATTCTGCATAATCTCTCTGCTCTTGTACTCCTTTATTCTTCCTCCACCCTTACTCCTTTCCCTCTCCAGACTCCTTCTGCCCCCTGGGTTCTTTCCTCCCCCTGGACTCCTTCCCCTCTCTGCACTTCTTCCCCCTCTGAACTCCTTCCCTTACACCTTCATCCCCCCTTACACCTACCTCCCCAGTTGCCGAATTCTCCTCCATTAACCCCTCCTCCCCCTTTACTCCCTCCCCCCCAACCTCACCCCACCCCTGACACCTTCATTCCACCCCCCTCCCAACCTCATGCCCCCCTGACACACCTTCCTCTGCTAGTCAATGTTAGACCTGCCTCTCCCACCCCCTGGTACATCTTCCTTTCCCAAACACAGCTTCCTTTCCACCCCCTCAATCATCATCCGTTGTGAGCAGACCCTCAACGGTGACTTTCCACCTTCCATAAGCTGCTTCACGGCAGAGCCACATCCATGAGAATCTACCCAGCATGCCACGATCATTCCTCCAGGGTCCCGTTGCTGTCCAACTCCAGCATCTTCTGCTCCTCGGATGTCCATGACATGAGCAAGCCCCTGATGGTAAGTCCCGAATTCTGCCCTTCACACTTGTCAAGACATGTTCTGCACCAGCGTGTTTTCCTGCTGACATGGGAGTATGATCCAATGTGGGGGGATGGTTCTGGCGACCTGGCCTTATAATGATATGCAGATGTATTACAATGAGTTTCCCAACGTCTGGTGGCAGGAAACACGGCCCGTCATTGACGGGCAAAGCGGATGATTGCAATCTGGTTTCATGACATCGTGAAACTGATTTTTGGCCTTCTTGCCATATTGTCCACTCATGCCGCCGAACACCCCCAATGCCAGTAGGCATGGAAAATTCCGCCCTTGAATCTATTCGTACAAGGAACAGAGAGAGTTGGAATGCAGGTACAACAAGCAATTAAGCAAATAGCATGTTGGCCTTTATTGCAAGGGGATTGGAGTACAAAAATAAAGAAGTCTTGCTACAATTGTGCAGTTGAGACTACACCTAGAGTACTATGTGCAATTTAGATCTCCATATTTAAAGGACAAGGTACTTGCATTGAAGGCAGTACAGCAAAGATTCAATAGATTGGTTTCTGGGGTGAGAGGGTTAGTCCATGATGAGAGGTTGAGTGAATTGGGCCAATGCTCTCTGAAGTTTAGAAGAATGAGAGGGGCTGTCATTGAAACATACAAGATTCTGAAGGGGCTTGACAGAGTAGACACTGGTTTCCCCTGGCTATGGAATCTAGACACATGGGGACACAGCCTCAGGAATAGGATGTCAATTATTTTTCACTAAGATGAACAGAGATTTTTTCACTTAGAGGGTTGTGAACCTTTGGAATTATTTACCCCAGACGATTGTGAATGCTCAATCATTGCACATATTTAAGGCTGGAAATGGCTGACTTTTGGTCCTTTGGGGAATCAAGGGATATGGGATGCGGGCATGAAAGTGGAGTTGAAGCAGAAGATTAGTCACAATTGTATTGAATGGTGGAGAAGTTTTGAGGGGCCATATGGTCTAATCTTCCTTGCAACGGCTTCAATTTTCTTTTATTATCAAACATATCTTTATTTTAATCTCCAGTGTCAATGAAGAACAGGCTGGTATCTGTCTTTTCAGACATAAGACCACTGATCATTTGCTCCTGCAGCTGCACATCCTCCAGAAACTCCTACGCTTCAGTAATGTTGCTGTGTTTGCTCCAGTTCTTCTTCCTGTTCTTGTTGAACCGCTGGCAGCGCTGCCGCTGACAGGGAAGTAGGGAGCACAGAGGTAGTCCCACACAAAATGGAGTGTCCAAAGTGTGAAAATGAAATGTGATCTCCACAACTAGTGCTCCCACTGCCATGTGCAGCTACATTGCGAGGTAAAAGCAAAAAACTGCGGATGCTGGAAATCCAGAATAAAAATAAAAATACCTGGAAAAACTCAGCAGGTCTGGCAGCATCTGCGGAGAGGAACACAGTTAACATTTCGAGTCCGTATGACTCTTCAACAGAACTAAGCTACATTGCTGGGTAGTTTGGTGACGATGATGTCGGGTAGGTTTTTGCCTTGTGTTGGTTCTCTTCCATTAACTGAGTCTGGCAGCTATGTCCTTTAGGACCAGCCAGCTCAGTCTGTGGTAGTACTTCCATAGAGCACTCCCCCCTCCCCGACACCCCCTGCCCACCCGCCAGGTTATTCTATGCCCTTTCTACCCTCGGTGCTTTGTTCATCATGAAGGCGTATAGATTCAGTTACAGGGAGGGTGGTAACCAGCAGGAGGTTTCCTTGCTCATGGTTGACCTGAAGCCGTGAGACTTTATTGAGTTTGGGTGGCAATGTTGGTTCCCTGCAGCTGGAGGCACTTGCCCTGGACTGTACCATAGTGCCACCATCTCCATGACCAGGACATACCCAGGGATGGTGATGGAGGAGTCTGAACTGATTTTAGATATCAGGTTGTGAGCGGCGGAAGTAATTACACCAACAAAGGTTAAATGATAGCGCAAAGTTAGAAGGAAAACAAACTGGGAAGAAGTATTTGGCCGCCACCTGCTGTTGGCAAAGTAACATCATTGCGGAACCTGAAGGCAGGGATCACATTGCCGGGGAGCTTCACTGCGTCGCTCCGCTTACGGCCATATTGGTGCCGAGCAGAAGTTCAGCGGAAAGAAACTCGGTGAAAGTTTATTGATTCCCCATTTTAATCATTTCGCTGAAGGCTTGGGAATGTTGAGACATTGGAGAAGCTGTCACCGACTGAACCCGTTCTTGAGGTGGCCCCGGGCGGTGAGGGGCCTGAGCCGGATCATTGTCTCAGCGCCCGGGGAGCCGGGCCCTTCCCGCTGGAATTCCCATTCCCATCGGAATCCAGATCCCCATTCCCACAGTCACTGGAATCCAGCTCCCCATTCCCATCGGAATCCAGCTCCCCATTCCCACAGTCACTGGAATCCAGCTCCTCATTCCCATTCCCAATGGAACCCAGCTCCCCATTCCCATTCCCAATGGAACCCAGCTCCCCATTCCCATCGGAACCCAGCTCCCCATTCCCATCGGAATCCAGCTCCCCATTCCCATTCCCAATGGAACCCAGCTCCCCATTCCCATCGGAATCCAGCTCCCCATTCCCGCAGTCACTGGAATCCAGCTCCTCATTCCCATTCCCATTCCCAATGGAACCCAGTTCTCCATTCCCATTGTTCCAACAGTCGGCCCCTGACAACAGAGCGGAGACCTGTGCGGATTGGCTGTGCATCCGGCTTCTGGGGGGACACTGCGACCTCGGGTGAGGAGATGACACCGATTCTTTTGTTACTTATCACTCTTTACAATGTGAACCTTGGTGACCTTTTAAAATGCAGGCAGCCTAATTCTATTCAAACCACACTGTTGTTGAACACTGCCCCTTCCTCCAAAAACCAGACCATACTTTGGAGTATGTCACATCACAGGCAGAGAGCTGGGCTGAAGTTGGTAACATGCTTTCAATGCTGATTTGACTGTCAAGAACTAGGAGCAGGAGTAGACCATACAGCTCCTAATCTAGAGTCTGCTGTACCATTCAGTACGATCATAGTTGATCTTCTGTCTCAACTCCACTTTCCTCCCGACTTTCATATCCCTTGATTCTCCAAGAAACCAAAAATCTGTTCATCCCAGCCTTAAACCTGTTAAACAATGGAGCATTCACAATCTGGGGCCGAGAATTCAGAGGATTCACCACTTTCTGAGTGGAGTAGTTTCCCCCCATCTCAGTCTAATGATCAACCCCTTATCCTGAACTATGTCGTGTTCTAGATTCTCCAGTTAGGGGAAACAACCTTGTCAAGCCCCTTCAGAATCTTGTATGTTAAAATGTGACCACGTCTCATTCTTCTAAATTCAAGAGCATAGGCCCAGTTACTCAGCCACCCATCATAGGACAACTATCACATCCGAGGGACCAATCTAGTGAACCTTGTTGTACTGCCTCCAATCCAAGTACATCTTTCCTAAAGGTGTCAGCTGTGGCTCAGTTCATAGCACCCTCGCCTTTGAATCAGAGGGTTGTGGGTTCACGTCCCACTCCCGGAAACCAAGAACTGTGATTGTACTTGAAAGAGTTGCAATCTGTGACTGTTGATAACTCGAAAGAGTTTCCTAAAACACGGAGACCAAAACTGCAAACAGTGCTCCAGGTGTGGTCTCATCAAAACCCTGTACAATTGTAGCAACATTTCCTCTTTCTTGTACTCAATCCCCTTACAATAAAGACCAACATGCCAATTTCCCCCCTAATTGCTTGTTGTACCTGCAGGCTAACTTTCTGTGTTCCTTGTATGAGCACACTCAAGTCCACCTGCACATTAACTTTTAGAAATCTCACGGCTTTTAAAAAAATTCTGCTTTTCTGTTCTTACTACCAAACTGAATAACCTCACATTTGCTCACATTATTCTCCATCTGCCACCTTGTTGCCCATTCACTTAGCCTGCCTGTAACTCTTTTCAGAGCTTATATTTTTACCCAGCTTTGTCTCATCAACAAACTTAGTTGCATCACTCTCAGTCTCTTTGTCTAAGTCATTAATATAGATTGTAAATAATTCAGGCATCAGCACTGACCCTTGCGGCACTCCATTGGTCGCAGCATGCCAACTTGAAAATGTTCCGTTTATCACAACTCTGTTTCCTGCCCATTAACCAAATCATTATCCATGCTAATATTTTACCCCAACTCCATGCACTTATTATTTCTATTAGCCTTCTATATGGAATGCCTTTTGGCAATCCCCTCCAAGCTTCTCACCATCCTGACTTGCAAATATATCGCTGTTCTTTCACAGTCGCTGGGACAAAATCCTGGAACTCCCTCCCTAACAGCACTGGGGGTGTACCTACACCACATGGACTGCAGCAATTCAAGAAGGCAGCTCGCCAAGGGCAATTAGGGATGGACAATAAATGCTGGCCTAGCCAGTGACGCCTTCATCCCATGAATGAATTTTTAAAAATCCAAGTATGTTACATCAATTGGTTCCCTTTTATCTACCATACCAGTTACATCTAAAAAAACTCTAATAAATTTGTCAAACACGATTTCCTTTTCATAAAACCATGTGGATTTTATCTGATCATATTGTGATTTTCTAAGTGCATTGTTAAGACTTCTGTAATAATAGTTTGCAGCATTTTCCCGATGACTGATGTCAGGCTAACTAACTGGCCTGTAATTCCCTGTTTTCTCTTTCCCTCCTCTCTTGAATAGTGGCGCTATATTTGCTAACTTCCAAACTGCTGGGTCTGTTGTAGAATTTAGAGAATTTTAGAAAATCATAACCAGTGCATCCACTATCTCTGCAGCTATCTCTTCTAGAACCCTAGGATGTACCCTAGATTGTCAGCCCTCAGGTCCTAGGGATTTGTCTGCTTTTAGTCCTTTAAGTTTCTCTAGCACTTAATCTCTGCTGATATGAATTATCTTAGGTTTCCACTTTTATTAGCCCCTTAGTTATCCTATTTTCCTAGTACGTAATTTGTGTTTTCTACTGCAAAGACAGACACAAAATATTTGTTCAACATCTCTGCCATTTACTGGTTCCCCATGATAATTTCTCACATTCCTGCCTCTAAGGAACCAATGATTAGTTTAGCTGTTCTTCTCCTTTTTACATACTCCTAAAAACTCTTACAATCTTTTTTTTTTATTCCTGGCTAGTTACTCTCTTTTTTTCCTTTTTACCAACTTTTCGTTTGCCCTTTGCTGCGTTCTCCATTCTGCTGACCACACCACCTGCAGCCTTTTATCTCTGAGACCTCTCTCTCTCTCTTTCTGTGAAAGAAAAGAATGGAGACTGACAGTCTGTCCACAGTTAGCCTCGCTGCTCTTGCCTTGTTTTCAGGTGTGAACATTTTGCACCTTTCTCTCAGCAAGTCTCAACCTGGGACCCCCGCCCAGCTGCATGGTAACTGAACTAGAACTCAAAGCAGATTATATGACCCTCTTCGTTCCTCCATTTTACCGTGAATTAAAGAGACTGTCCAAAACATAGTCATCTCATAAAACCTTGCACTCATAACAATGTATGTGATGGAGATGGTGGGGATTCAGTGATATTAATGCAATTGAATGCCAAGGGAAGATGGTTAGATTCCCTGTTGTTGTAGATGTTCATTGCCTGGCACAGCCCAGGAGTGAATGTTGCACTGGCCTTGCTGCATATGGACATGGACTGCTTCAGTACTTGAGGAGTTCAAATGGTACTGAACACTGTGCAATCATCAGTGACATCCCCACTTCTGACTTTACAGTGGAGGGAAGATCATTTGTGAAGCAGCTGAAGATGGTTGGGCCTAGGACACTATCCTGAGGAACTCCTGCAGTGATGTCCAGAGGCTGAGATGTTTGGCTTCCAATAATCACAACCATCTTCCTTTGTGCTAGATATGAGTTCAACCATTGGAGAGTTTTCCCCCTGATTCCCATTGACTTCAGTTTTGCTACTCAGTCAGTGGCTGCCTTGATGCCAAGGATAGTCATTCTCACCTCACCTAGAAGTCAGCTCTTTTGTCCTTGTTTGGACCAAGGGTGTAAAGAGGTCAGAAGCTGAGTTGCCCTGGCGGAACCCAAATTGAGCATCAGTGAGCAGGTTATTGCTGTCTAAGGGTCAATTGATAGCACTGTCGATGACACCTTCCACCACTTTGCTGATGATTGTGAGTAGACTGACAGGGCAATAATTGGCTCAGGCCATACCTGAGCAATTTTCCACAATTTTGATAGATGCCAGTGTTGTACTGGAGCAATTTGGCTAGGGACACGGCTAGTTCTGGAGAACAATCCTTTGGTACTATTTCTGGGATGTTGTCAGGATCATAGCCTTTGCAGTAGCTAGTACCTTCAGCTATTTCACATGGAGTGAATTGAATTGGCTGAAAACTGGCATCTGTGATGTTGGGAAGCTCAGGAAGAGTCCAAGATGGTTCATCCACTCGATACTTCTGGCTGAAGATGATTGCAAATGCTCCAGCCTCATCTTTTGCATTGACATGCTGAGCGGCCCCATCATTGAAAATGAGGATATTTGTGAAGCCTCCTCCTCCAGTTAGTTGTTTAATTGTCCACCACCATTCATAGAAACATAGAAACTAGGAGCAGGAGTAGGCCATTCAGCCCTTTGAGCCTGCTCCGTCATTCATTATGATCATGGCTGATCATCCAACTCAATAGCCTGCTCCCGCTTTCCCCCCATATCCTTTGATCCCTTTCGTCCCAAGAGCTATATCTAATTTCTTCTTGAAAACATGCAATGTTTTGGCTTCAACTACTTTCTGTGGTAGCGAATTCCACAGGCTCACCACTCTCTGGTGAAGAAATTTCTTCTCATCTCAGTCTTAAATGGTCTACCCCGTATCCTCAGACTGTGACCCCTGGTTCTGGACTCCCCCACTATCTGGAACATCCTTCCTGCATCTACCCTATCTAGTCCTGTTAGAATTTTATAGGTTTCTATGAGATCCCCCCTCAATCTTCTGAACTCCTGCGAATATAATCTTAACCGACTCAATCTCCCCTCATATGTCAGTCCCGCCATCCCAGGAATCAGTCTGGTAAACCTTCGCTGCACTCCCTCTATAGCAAGAACATCCTTCCTCAGATAAGGAGACCAAAACTGCACACAATATTCCAGGTATGGTCTCACTAAGGCCCTGTATAATTGCAGCAAGACATCTCTGCTCCTGCACTCGAATCCTCTTGCTATGAAGGCCAACATACCATTTGCCTTCTTTACCGCCTACTGCACCTGCATGCTTACCTTCAGCGACTGGTGTACGAGGACACCCAGGTCTCTTTGCACATTCCTCTCTCTCAATTTATAGCCATTCAGATAATAGCCTGCCTTCCTGTTTTTGCTACCAAAGTGGATAACCTCACATTTATCCACATTATACTGCATCTGCCATGCATTTGTCCACTCACTCAGCTTGTCCAAATCACACTGATGCATCTCTACATCCTCCTCACAGCTCACCCTCCCACCCAGCTTTGTGTCATCTGCAAATTTGGAGATATTACATTTAGTTCCCTCATCTAAATCAATATATATATTGTGAATAGCTGTGGTCCCAGCACTGATCCCTACGGTACCCCACTAATCACTGCCATTTGGAAAAACTGCCATTCACAACTGGAAGTGACAAGACTGCAGAGCTTTGATCTGTTCCGTTGATTGTGGGATTGCTTTGCTCTGTTTATCACATGCTGCGTCTGCTGTTGAGCATCCATGTAGTACTTTGTTGTAGCTTCACCAGGTTGGCACCTCATTTTTAGGTATGCTTCTGGTGCTCCTGGCATGCTCTCTTACACTCCTCATTGAATCTAATACTACCCTTAACTTCCCTAGTAAGCCACAGGTGAATCTTTCTTACTGAGTTTTTGCTTTTTAAAGGAATCCATTTTTATTGAACATTTTGAATAGTTTCTTTAAATTTTTGCCACTATCTATTTACCACCATACATTTCCTCTATTTACCCAACACTAACCAGCTGTCCCCTCATTTCTACTTAATTTCCTGTGTGTAAGTTCATGACTCTTGTTTAGACTGGAGTATGTTGCTCCCAGTTTTAACATGGAATTCAACATGGGTGCTATGATCATATACTATAACATGGATATTATGATCACTTCTTCCCAGAGGATCTTTTATTATGAGATTACTAATTATACCTGCCCAATTGCATAATACTAAAATTGCATGATCCTAAAATAGGCAAAATACTGTTGATGCTGGATATCTGAAATAAAAACAGAAAATGCTAGAAAAAACTCAGCAGGTCTGGCAGCATCAGTGGAGAGATAAACAAGAGTTAACGTTTCGAGTTCAATGTGACTCTCCTGCTGTTCCTGCTCTCCTGCTTTTCCTGCACTCCTGCTGTTCCTACTCTCCCCCGTACCTGCTCTCCCCAGCTTCTGCTCCCCCACCCGTTCTCATGCTCCCCCCGTTCCCCTGCTCCCCCATCGTATGCCTGCTCCCCCCCATTCTCCTCCTCCCCCCATTCTCCCCCCCCTCGTTCCCCTCCTCCCCTCATTCTCCCC
>NW_027597183.1:10000-96085 GCF_964194155.1 Cetorhinus maximus | reverse complement strand
ACCCTCCCAGCTGCCCCGGGCTGTGCCTCCTCCCCTCCGGCCGCTCATTCACCCACAGGCCCTTCCTTCAACACCCTTTCCCGGCTGAGTGAAGACTGGGGCTGCGCTTTACTCACTGGCTCTGGGCTCAGCCTCAGCTCCGTCCCGCACCGACTGACCCGGCCTCGGAGGCACCAACCGCCATCCCCGTTTAAAACCCGCGCGCGAGACCCACAGGGGGCGGAACCAGGGAACAGAATGGGCGGAGCTCCGCTGGGCAAGGGCAGGGCCAGGGGGCAAGGGGGCGTGGCTTTGAGCGGGCAGGTTCCTGTGGGGGCGTGGCCCAAAGGGGTTGGAACTCTGATGGGGCTGGGGCTTTGAGGGGGCGGGGTTCTGAACGGACAGGGCTCTGAGAGGGCGGAACTCTGAAGAGGTGGGGCCCTGAGGGTCTGGGGCTCTGAGCGGTAGTGAACCTGAGGGGGCGGGGCTTAGAAGGCGGGGCACTGAGGTGGTTATGGACCTGAGGGGGCGGTGGTTCTGAGGGGGCGGTGGCTCTGAGGAGGCGGTGCTCTGAGGGGGCGGTGGATCTGAGGGGGCGGTGCTCTGAGGGGGGCGGGGCTCTGAGGGGGCGGGGCTCTGAGGGGGCGGGGCTCTGAGGGGGGGCTTGGGGCACTGAAAGGGCGGGGCTCTGAGGGGGTGGGGCAGGGTGGAGGTGGGATTTCCGAGAGGCAGGGTTCCGAGGGGTTGGGGATTTGAGGGGTTGGGACTCTGAGGGGTTGGGGCACTGATGGGGTGAGGGTGTGAGAGGCAGGGTTCCGAGGGGTTGGGGCACTGAGGGGGTGAGGGTGTGAGAGGCAGGGTTCCGAGGGGTTGGGGCACTGAGGGGGTGAGGGTCTAAGAGGCAGGGTTCCGAGGGGTTGGGGCACTGAGGGGGTGAGGGGGTGAGAGGCAGGGTTCCGAGGGGTTGGGGCACTGAGGGGGTGAGGGTGTGAGAGGCAGGGTTCCGAGGGGTTGGGGCACTGAGGGGATGAGGGTCTAAGAGGCAGGGTTCCGAGGGGTTGGGGATCTGAGGGGGTGAGGGTCTGAGAGGCAGGGTTCTGTGGGCGTCTCCAACTGCTCTGGGGGTAATGTCCAGCCACTTACCTCTACCCCAAACTCCTAAACTAAACCCCAACCCCTTACCTAAACCCTGACCCCAAATTTGACCCAAACGCCAATCCCCAAATCCCTAACCCTTACTTAACCGCTTCCCCTAACCCTAACCCTAACCCTAATCCCAATCCCACAGAATTGTTACAGTGCAGAAGGAGGCCATTCGGCCCATCAAGTCTACACTGGCTCTCTGAAAGAGCATTCTACCTAATCCCACTCCCCTGCCTTATCCTCGTAACCTTTCACATTCTCTCTTTTCAGATCACAATCCAATTCCCCTTTGAATACCTCGATCGAATCTGCCTCCATCACTCTTTCAGGAAGTTTGTTCCAGACTCCAACCATCCTCTGGGTGAAAAGATTTTTTCTCACATCACATTTACTCCTTTTGTCAATTATTTTGTGTCCTCTAGTTCTTGATGCCCTCTTGAGTGGCAACAGTTTCTCACCATTTACCCTGTCCATACACCACAGGATTTGAATACCTCTATCAAGTCTCCTCTCAGCCTTCTTTTCTCCAAGGAAAACAGACCCAACTTCTCCAATCTATCCTCATAGTTACAGTTCTTCATCCCAGGAATCATTTTGTGAATCTCCTCTGCACTCTCTCAAATACCTTCACTCCCTTCCTCAAGAATGGCACCCAGAACTGGATGCAGTACTCCAGATGAGCCCCAACTGGTGTCGTATACAAGTTCAGCATGACCTCCATACTCTTGTACTCAATGCCCCTATTAATAAAGCCTAAGATACTATATGCTTTATTAACTGCTTTCTCAACATGCCCTATGTACCTCCAATGACCTATGTACGTATACACCAAGGTCTCTCTGTTCCTGCACCTCCTTCTGAGGCTCTCCCTTTATTTTATTCTGACTCTCCATATTTTTCCTGCCAAAATGGATCACGTTTTTCCACATTGAACTTCATCTGCCATTTGTCTGCCCAATCCACCAACATGTCTATGTCCTTTTGAAGTTCAAGACTATCTCCATCACAGTTGACAACATTTCAAATCTTCGTATCATCTGTAAATTTTGAAATCAGGCCCTTCACACCACAGTCTATGTCATTAATATAAATCTGGAAGAGCAAGGGTCCCAACACTGACCCCTGGGGAACTCCACTACAAACCTTCCTCCAATCTGAAAAACAACCATTTATCACTACTCTCTGTTTCCTGTCACTCAGCCAATTTCTTATCCAAGTGCCTACTTTCCATTTTATTCCATGAGCTAGAATTTTGCTGACAAGTCTGTTGTGTGGCACTGTATCAAATGCCTTTGGAAAATTCATATACATCATATCAACAGTGTTTCCCTTGTCAACCCTCTCTGTTACCTTCTCAAAAACTCCATTCTAACCTAAGTACATTCTCTAACCCTAATTTAACTACATGCCCTAACTTTAACCTAACTGCAATCCCTAATCTTAACCTAACAGTTCTAACACTAATTCCTAACTGTGACCTCTAAATCTAAGACCCTGATCCATAATCTTAAACTTCAAACCCTAAGAGCCTAACCTAAACCCCATGAACACTAACTCTTCAGGTGTACGATGCAGGGCAGTAGTGGTCACTTAGTTTTTGTAAAGGTTGATGGGGCATGAAGTGGGTTTATCAGAGAGTGAGAAAATTGCACCCAATATTTCCCTTCCATACCTGCTTGTCTCATTGGCCTGTGCTTAAAGCATGATGGCTCAATTTTGTTTTGAAAGACATAGAACTGGTACAATCCTCATACACTCCTATTTACAGAGGAATTACACTATTCGTATTCCAATATGCACGTCAATGATCTGACCTGGGGAGATCTTGTTTAAGTACAGCTCCAAACCACTGAGGAGTGTAAATATTTTTTCACTGGTGGGTTGGCAGATTAACACACTGCATGGAGATCCTCCTCCAGCATACCAGTTTAATGACCTGTATAGCAGAGTGCTGACTGTGAATGCTCTGCTCAGTGGTGTTATGATGCGGCAGATGATGTGTGCCAAATCAAATCCACGAGGGAAACTTGATCGCGCAATCACAACAGCTTTGCAATTTGTATTTATTTCAAGATGCATGCCCTGAATTCAGAAGTAATAAGTCCACCAAGACTTTAGAGGTTTTTTTAAAAACTAAAATTAGAATATTTATTAACAAAAGAGGAGATTTCAAACACATACATAGAACTACAAATTACTACTATAATAAGTCCTAAAATCCCTAATTAACCTGCTCCCAGTTATACCCTCTTTAAGACAACGGTCCTAAAAGTAGATTTTAGATTTTAAACAGATCCAACAAATGGACAGTGGAATTCCAAAGGGCTTTTCCCAGCTCCGGTTTCTGTAGACAGCAGGTTGATGCACAAATGCTGGAGGCTTTTCACACTTCTGTTAGGTCTTACAATGCCTTCCCCTGACACATAGCCTCATTCCCCTTTATATATGTTTCTCCCTTTTTAATATGTAAATTCCATTGTTTCCATATGTCTTTGGAACTTTACCTTTCTCATAATATAAATATTTTCATGTTGCTACCATTCTCAGTAACCTCTTTGAAATTCAAGTTCTCCTTCATCCATCTAAAACGCAAACTCCCTTTACACCTTACACGCTAAGACCGCAACCATGTTTACTCATTAGCATATTAAAGACACTTCTACACCTTACTTCTTTTGATAACTTCAACTTGCGGTTCTCACGGCTACAAGATGTAATTAAGTTACACACACAGACAGGAAAACACAACCCCCATAAACCTGCTTTACAATAAACTAGAAAAATATGATGAAAATTATTATACCCTCATGACAGTGGAAGCAATCAGAGCATAAAGGAAAATTCAAAAAGGTAAGTGAAGAATTCCTCCAAGACTCACAACAGAGGTTTGAGCTGCTGCCACTAGAGATCCCTCTCCCCCTCGCCACCTAGCTCCCTTCCCTACTGCCGGTAGCCCACTGGCACACTGCACCCTGAAGACTTAGCTGACTACAGCCACCTGGTATTGCATTGACCAGAACTTGCCAAATCCACTCTGGACATCTCTCCAGGCGTTCAGCTCGCCTCCTGAATCTGAATGAGGTCCAGCTATTTAAATAAGGCAGTGAGTTCCCTAGACACAAAACAAAAATACAAATACCTGGAAAAACTCAGCAGGTCTGACAGCATCTGCGGAGAGGAACACAGTTAACCTTTCGAGACCATGTGACTCTTCAACAGAACTAAGTAAAAATAGAAGAGAGGTGAAATATAAGCTGGTTTAAGGGGGGGGGTGGGTGGGACAGGTAGAGCTGGATAGAGGGCCAGTGATAGGTGGTGTTGAAGGTGGTGATATTATCTAAGGAATGTGCTAATTAAGGGTAGAAAGCAGGACAAGCAAGGTACAGATAGCCCTAGTGGGGGTGGGGTGGGGTGGGGGGAAGGAATCAAAAAAGGCTAAAAGGTAGAGATAAAACAATGGATGGAAATACATTTTAAAATAATGGAAGTAGGTGGGAAAAGAAAAATCTATAAAAATTAATGGAAAAAAAGGGGGGGATCGGAAAGGGGGTGGGGATGGAGGAGAGAGTTCATGATCTAAAGTTGTTGAATTCAATATTCAGTCCGGAAGGCTGTAAAGTGCCTAGTCGGAAGATGAGGTGCTGTTCCTCCAGTTTGCGTTGAGCTTCACTGGAACAATGCAGCAGGCCAAGGACAGACATGTGGGCATGAGAGCAGGATGGGGTGTTAAAATGGCAAGCGACAGGGAGGTCTGGGTCATGCTTGCGGATAGACCGAAGGTGTTCTGCAAGTCTGCGTTTGGTCTCTCCAATGTAGAGGAAACCGCTTTGGGAGCAATGAATGCAGTAGACTAAATTAGTTCCCTAGACTAGACACTGCCTCTTATAGTTCTAGGTATCCTGAGGAGGGTTTCCTTGTTTGCTGCTTGGTTGTAATCAGATAGGGTCGAAGAGGACCCACCTAATTAATGTCGAATGGGCATGTGTTCCACCCTGCCAGGTTACCAACAAGGTAAAGACCAGCAAAATGTAACAATTAAGGTTTAGTAGATATCAGACCTCAGCTGGAAAATAAAGGCAAAATACTGTGGATGCTGAAATCTGAAACAAAAACAAAAATAGCTGGCTATTACCACATTCTGCTCTCTGACCTTAATGCCACCATCAGCACCTCCTTTAGCCAGCATCACCACCATTAACACCCCTTTGTCCTTTTGTTTATAACACCTTTGGCAATCTCTCCTTTTCCTCCACCTATCACTGGCCCCTATCCAGCTCTACCTGTCCCATCCCCCTTAAACAGTATAAATTTCTTCACATTTTTACTTCTCTTTAGCTCTGGAGGAGTCATATGGACTCGAAACGTTAACTATGTCTTTCTCTCCACAGGTGCTGAGTTTATCCAGCGTTTTTTGTTTTTGTTTCAGCTGGAGTATTGTGTACAGTTCTGGGTGCCACACTATAGGAAGGATGTGAACACATTGGAGAGAGTGGAGAAGAGGTTTACGAGAATGGTTCCAGGGATGAGACACTTCAGTTATGAGGAAAGATTGGAGAGGTTGGGACTGTTTTCCTTGGAAAGGAGAAGGCTAAGAGGAGACTTGATAGAAGTTTTCAAAATAATGAGGGGTTTGGACAGAGTAGATAGAGAGAAACTGTTCCCGCTCGTAAACGGATCGAGAACCAGGGGCACAGTTTTAAAGTGATTGGCAAAAGAAGCAAATATGAGGTGAGAAAAAAACTTTTTCACACAACGAGTGGTTAGGGTCTGGAATGCACCGTCTGGAAGTGTGGTGGAGGCAGGTTCAATCGAGGCATTCAAAAGGGCTTAGATGACTATTTAATTGAAACAAGGTTCAGGGGTACAGGGAAAAGGCAGGAGATTAGCACTAAGTTAAAATGCTCAGAGAGCTGGTGCAGACACGATGGGCCAAATGGCCTCCTTCTGCACCATAACAATTCTGTGATTCTGTGATCATCATCTGAAAGAAAGACACTGGTGAAAAAGTCTGGCTGTTCTATTTCAATAATTTCCCTCTGCACCTGCAACCCCCCCTCAATTGCAGAAGATGAAAATATACCCCAAGGGTTTTTTTTATTCATTCTGGCAATGTTGCTGGCTGGGCCAGCATTTATTGCCCATCCCTAATTGCCCTTGAGAAGGTGGTGCTGAGCTGCCTCCTTAAACCGCTGCAGTCTGTGTGCTGTAGATGCACCCACTGTGCTGTTAGGGAGGGATTTCCAGGGTTTTGATCCAGTGACAGTGAAGGAAGTGGACAGTATTCCATCATACTCCTGACTTGTGCCTTGTAGATAGTGGACAGGCTTTGGGGGGTCCAGAGATGAGTTACTCATCACAGGATTCCTAGCCTGTGGCCTCCTATTGTAACCACAGTATTAATGATGACACTCTGGGTTTGGATGATGGGGTAATTAAGTGATAATAATGCCATTCAATGTCAAGCGGAGGCAGTTAGACTCACTCTTGTTGGAGATGGTCATTGTACAGCATGAATGTTGCCTGTCACTTATTAGCCCAGGCCTGAGCTGAGAGTGGGCTGATAATTGTCCAGGATGGACTTGTCTTGTGTTTTGTGGACAGAACATACCTGGGCAACTTTCCATATTGTTATTGTCAGGTATTGGAACAGCTTGGCTAGGGTTGCAGAGCACAGGACTTCAGTTGGAATGTTGTCAGAGTCATGCCATGTGGAGAGAAATCAATTTGGTGAAAACTGGCTTCTGTGATGATCAGATTAAACTGTGACCTCATGGTTTATTCATTCATGGGATGCGGGCATCGCTGGCTAGGTCAGCATTTATTGCCCATCCCTAATTGCCCTTGTTCAGAGGGCATTTAAGAGTCAACCATATTGCTGTGCGTCTGGAGTCACATGTAGGCCAGACCAGGTAAGGACGGCAGATTTCCTTCCCTAAAGGATATTAGTGAACCAGATGGGTTTTTACAACAATCGACAATCAGACTTTTAATTCCATATTTTTATTGAATTCAAATTTCACCATCTGCCGTGGTGGGATTCGAAACCGAGTCTCTGGGTTACTAGTCCAGTGACAATACCACCATGCACTATGCCACCACCACCACCCCAAATGAAGGATCATCCATTTTGTACCTCTTGCTGCAGAATAACCATGAAGTCCAAAATATTGCCTCCAATGACACCCTGAACGGGCAGGCAGGATCTTGATTCACCTCCAGAGGACAGCATTGCTGACCATACAGTAACTCCTCAGCTCTCCTCCAGTCATCCTTGGTTCTGACATGAAGTCCTGGAGTGGGGATCAATCCTATATTCCGAGGGGGGAATGATACTAAACAAGCCCAAGTCAGTCATGTCTGGCTTACCTGTTTGTACATTTCTCCAGTTGCAACCTCGACATGTCATCCTAGAGTGGAACAGTTAATAATTCTGTTGTCCAACTATAACCAGATATGATTAAACTCATCTATTGACACAGCATGAACTTTAGGACATAACTGAGATAAATTAATTAAATCTCAGCTGATTATTTAGCTCTATTTTTATTAGCTTGTCTGTTAATCAGTTTGCGTGAGATATTGAATCTGATCCAGTTCTATTTCAGTGCAAAAAACAGGTCCACCCCACCAGAACTGCAACACAGCGAGAGCTGGATAACCAGTCACTTCCCAAAACAAACCCAATTCTTATCGGGAGACCCAAGCACCTCACATGGTAAATGTTCAAGAGGGGCTCTGATTCCGCTGACTCCTGTCACTTAGAAATGCCGGACAGATTCCAATACGCCTAGCTCTTCTGCAAATTACTTTTGTGGACAGTTTATTGCCAAGCTGCTGCACCAGGAACTTCCAATGAGTCGGGATCACTGCTGCACCCTCTTGCTTCCTTTCTGGCCTGAAGCTCCTTTGCGGCCAATGTATGTGCATTAGCGTGAGGTGGCAGCGGGTTTTTTGAGAGAATGTGCAGTATGCCTTGCAGCAGAGAAAGTGCTCTATCTCTGGGACTGACTGCTTGCAAGGCTTGACCCCAGGAATAGAGTCATTTCTCTGCTGCTCGGAATGCTGGGTAAAGAACCCCCACCCCCCCATTCTACCGAAAATAACTGCTAAAACAGGACAGCGGGTCATAGTCCCAATAAGTGTTCTGCTATTTACAGGTTTAATCTCATTACTTTTGTTGACAGCAGTTTTTGCTGGGATTTGACTTCATGTTGTGGTTCTGGATTACTAACCCAGTAATATAACCATTACATCACCATCCCCCTCATTCCAGTGTTCTCCCTGATGTGACAAAGCCATTTTTTGATTCACTGCCAAAGCCTTTTTCATATATTCCTTTTACTGCTTATTCCTTTCCAGCACCATATATAAAGGTAGCTACTGCACAGTGAGAGACCTGAAGCCTCCATGAAAGAGGCTATTTTGTGAATTATAAAAAAAAGACATTAAGATTTTCTATAAGTATATAAAAAGCAAGAGTAGATAAGTAAACATTGGTTCCTTGGAAATTTAGACTGGGGAATGGGAAACAAGGAAATGGCAGAGACTGTCAACCAATATTTTGTATCTGTCTTCAAGTAAAAGACACAAGAAACATCCCACCAATAGTAGAAAATCAAGGGAGAAAGAAGAGGGGGAAATGTAGAACAACCACAATCACTAGCAAAAAGGCACTGGGAAAACTAATGGGTCTAAAGGCTGACAAGTCCCTGGGACCTGATGGTCTGCATCCTAGGCTCTTAAAAGAAGTGGTTGCAGAGATCATGAATGCATTAGTTTCCAAAATTCCTTAGATTCTGGAAAGGCCCCAGAGGATGGGAAAACATCAAACATAACAAAAATAAAAATAAAAATGCCTGGAAAAACTCAGCAGGTCTGGCAGCATCTGCGGAGAGGAACACAGTTAACATTTCGAGTCCGCATGACCCTTCAACAGAACTAAGTAAAAATAGAAGAGAGGTGAAATATAAGCTGGTTTAAGGAGGGGGGGGTGGGACAAGTAGAGCTGGATAGAGGGCCAGTGATAGGTGGAGATAACCAAAAGATGTCATAGACAAAAGAACAAAGAGGTGTTGAAGGTGGTGATATTATCTAAGGAATGTGCTAATTAAGGGTAGAAAGCAGGACAAGCAAGGCACAGATAGCCTTAGTGGGGGTGGGGTGGGGGGAAGGAATCGAAATAGGCTAAAAGGTAGAGATAAACAATGGATGGAAATACACATAACACCTCTATTCAAGAAAGGAGTGAGACAGAAAGCAGGAAACTAAAGGCCAGTAAGTCTAACATCTGTCATTGGAAAAATGCTGGAATTCATTATTAAGGAAGTAGTGGCAGGGCATTTAGAAAATCATAATACAATCAACAAGAGTCAACACAGTTTTGTGAAAGGGAAATAATGTTTGATAAATTTATTAGAGCTCTTTGAGGATGTAACAAGCAGGGTAGATAAAGGGGAACCAATAGATGTGGTGTATTGGATTTCCAAAAAGCATTCAACAAGGCTCCAAATAAAAAGCTACTACACAAGATAAGAGCTCATGGTGTTGGAGAGATGAATAGCTAATCTCAGGAAACAGAAAGTCAGGATAAATGGGTAATTTTCAGGCTGGAAAACTGTAACTATTGGAGTGCCACAGGGAACAATGCTGAGGTCTAATATTTTAAACAAAGGGACAGAGTGTATTGTAGCCAAATTTGATGATTGTTAAAAAAGATAGATGGGAAAGCGAGTTGTGAAGAAGATGTAAGGATTCTGAAAAGGGATGTGCACAGGTTAAATGAGTGGGCAAGAGTCTGGCAGATGGACTTTTAAAAAAATTTGTTCATGGGCATCACTGGTTAGGCCAGTGTTTATTGCCCATCCCTAATTGCTCTTGTTCAGAGGGCATTTAAGAGTCAACCACATTGCTGAGGGTCTGGAGTCAAATGTAGGCCAGACCAGGTAAGGACAGCAGATTTCCTTCCCTAAAGGACATTAGTGAACCAGATGGGTTTTTACAACAATTGACAATGGTTTCATGGTCATCATCAGACTCTTAATTCCAGATTTTTTTTTACTGAATTCACATTCCACTGTCTGCCATAGCAAGATTCAAACCCAGGTCCCCAGAGCATTCCCCTGGGTCCCTGGTCCAGCAACATTACCACTATGCCATCACCTCCCCCTTAAAGATAGACTCTAATGAGGGAAAACGTGAGGTTGCCCACTTTGATAGGAAGAAAAGCAGAATATTATTTAATGGAGTGAGAGTGCAGAATGCTACGGTACAGGGGGACCTGGGTGTCCTTGTACAGGAATCACATAAAGTTAGCATTAGAACGGCAAATTATTTATTGCAAGGGGGGTGAAGTATAAAAGTAGGGAAGCCTTGTTACAACTGTACAGGGCATTGGTGAGACCACACCTGGGGTACTGCACACAGTTTTGGTCTCCTTTTTTAAGGAAGGATATACTTGCTCTGCAGGCAATTCAGAAAAAGTTCACCCAGTTGATTCCTAGGATGAAAGAATTGTCTTATGAAGAAAGGTCGAATAGGTTGGGCCTATACTCATTGGATTTTAGAAGAACGAGAGGTGATCTTATTGAAACATTCTGAGGGGGCTTGACAGGGTAGATGCCGAGTAGATGTTTCCCCTCCTAGGGGAATCTAGAATTAGGGGGCACAGCTTCAGAATAAACGGTTTCCCATTTAATAAGAAAGATGGGAGGTCATGATTAGATCAGCCATGATCATATATAATGGCCAAACAAGTTCGAGGGAGCAAATGGCCTACTTCTCCTCCTATTACTTATGATCTTATCCATTGCTCAAGTATCCACTCACCCTCTAATTCCCAGTAAAAGGAAATAAAAACCCTAGAGTGGACAGATTTACTGGACAGCTCAAAGACTGAATCTATTTAGTTGGAGTTAAGGGAGCGACAAGGAACTATTACATTGCTGTTTATAATCAGCCCCCAAATTTGCAGAGATAGAGGAGCAAATCTATAGGCAAATTTCAGAGAAAAACAATAGAGCAGTAATAGTAGGGAGGCTCCAATTACCCTGATAGAGACTGGGTGGGGGGGAAACAAAGGAGAGTAAAGGCCAAGGAGGGTAACTCATTTCTAAAAAAGTACACAGGAGAACTTTCTGAATCAGTATGTTTCTAGCCCAGTGAGGAAGGAAGGAAAAAGCAAAATATTACGGATGTTGTAAATCTGAAACAAAAACAGGAAATGCTGGAAAAGCTCAGCAGGTCTGGCAGCATCTGTGGAGAGGGAAAGAGAGTTAACATTTCCAGTCCGCATGGCCCTTCTTCAGAAGAAGGAAGCAATGCTGGTTTCTAGTCCTGGGAAATGCAGTAGGGAGAGTGCAGTGTGTTTTTATAAGAGGAACAATTGAATCTGGGGAACGGTGGCCATAGTTAGGTTTAAAGTAGTCATGGAAAAGCAAAGGTGAAAATAACCAACTGGAATCAAGGCCAATTTCAGTGATTTGGGAAAGGATCTAGCACAGAACTGGAAACAATGAATAAATAATTCCAGAGACACTTCAGGTACAAACCAAGCATATTTTCATTAGGAGAAAAGATGAGACATCCAAAGTTAGAGCTCCCTGGATGACAAAGGAATAGAGATTCAAATCAAACAGAAAATAAAGTTTGGTAACAAATGTCAGGCACAGAATTGAAGTGGACGGAATTTGAAATTGCAACCTTTGGGTAAAGCCATTGCTGTAATGGACTAAACTGTATCATATCCTGATACCAATTTCTGTTCTGATACAGGATGCTGAGCTGATAGCCCCAAACATCTAAGCCCATGGAATTTACAGCTATCAGAGCACATTCCAGTTACGTTGTGTGTGATGTGGCTGGATTTGGGGATCATTGTGTTACACACTCTGAGCTGAATCGTGTGTTCTCGCTGGTGACAGGTTTGGAGGCGGGAAGGGCATGTACTCAGGTGGGATGGTGGTGTCCCAGAGTCCAGACACCTTCCCGTCTCTGCCAGGGTTAAGTTCTGGGCGGCAAGGTCCATGTTCGACCATGAGGCCCTGAAGTGGCGAATTAATGACTACTCGAGGGCCTCCTCCCACCGCCACTGACATTAACACAGCTGCAGGTAGGCCGGCTACCATTCAGCACGCCTGATGGATAAAACCATGCAGCCAGCTTGTTACCTCCCTGGTAGGGGGCGGGGGGGGGGGGGGGGGGGGGGGGGGGAGGGGGGGGGGGGGTGGCGGGGGGGGGGTGGGGGTGTTGGGGTGGGGTTTCTCCCAGCAAGGGAATCAACACCAAGAAGGGGGGAGGCCGAGCCAAACCCACCCCCCCATCCTTGCTGCTGGCCCCCCTGCCTCTCCCCTCCCCTCCCCTCCCCCTCCCCCCTCGGCCGCCACCCTGCCCCACGTTACTTACCCGTGCCCTGGGCTGCTCTGTGATCCCGGGACTCCAGTAGATGTTTCTCCGGCAGCAGCCGCCACCTCCCCTGTGGCGCTGCTTAACACACGAGCTGCCGGCCTCTGATTGGCTGACAGCTCTCAGTAGGTCAGACCTGACAGTGGTCTCGCCATTGCCCGATTGGCTTGGGGTCCAGCGGGATTTCCCAAAAAGAGGCAGCGTGGGTCTCTCACCAGCCCTCCAGCCAGCAGGCAAGATCCCCGGCACCTCAACAAAGATCACCCCTCTGCCTCACCCTCGGTGTGTGACTGAAGAGATGACTGAGGCGATGTATATAATGGAGTTTAGTCATAATCCCATAGACAGTTAGAACCTGTTACCCCACTGAGTTTATTCAACAGACTGCAGTGAACAATCAAAACCAACTTTATTTTAACAATTCCAATCACTTTAAGCAAACTCCAGTATTACAGAATCACAGGATCATTACAGCACAGAAGGAGGCCATTCAGCCCATTATGTCTGCACCAGCTCTCCGAATGAGCAACTCACTTAGTGCCATTCTCCCACATTCTCCCCATAACTCTGCGCACTCTTCCTTTTGAAATAGCGGTCTAGAGCAGTAATTACAATTAACCTGAAAGAGTACAAGATATCAGAGTATAACTCAGTAAGTGTCCCTATTACAGAGGAACATTCAATGTTACAGGTTGAGTAAGTGACAGAGATCAGTTTATTCCAGGTCCATTATCAGAAATGAAAACACCATCATTGTATTATTGAGTGTTCATTGCTTAAACAAATGTAGGTATATTGTACAATATTCCATCTTATTCTGTATCCTTTGTTGATTGATAATATCTTTATATCCTCCCTCCGTCACACCATTCTTCATTTGATGCATGTTAACACAGGTATAATGTGGAGTGATAGCGTCCAGGATGTTTGGTTCTAATGTATAGATCAGCTGGAGGTTTATGGCTTCTAAAGTCAATGTAATGGCCATTTTATTTCAATGAGTATGAAAGTCCTCATTGATAAACATCATTCAGAGCCTTAGTGAAATGGTTCTGATGAATTATTATTGTGTTAGTATGATGGGTGATGAGTGTTGTTGAGCTACAGTTTTCTAAAGCTGGATAGCCACAATCCATTACCCAAAGCCTGGTTGCCTCTGACATTCACAGTGGGGGGTCCTTGGGGTAAGCTATCCTATCAAATCTTCAACTATAACATTCAGGTTCAAAGATGAAGCACTGACTTTAGATGTGCTAAAAACCAAACACCAGCCATGACATTGTGTTAACCTGAATGTCAATATCCAGATCAGTAAGGCTGTCCTTCCAGTATGCTATAGTATCTTCAATGCTTACATTAAAGAGACCATTTAAAACACAGCAAGAAGAGGGCACTATATCCAACAAGCCTGTCCTTTTCCCACAGATCAATTCCATCTCCTTAATCACCAGCTCTCGTAACCCTTTCACTCTGCAGTTCCCATTTACCCTGTCTGCTTTAATCACCTTAATCTGGAAATCTACCTAGTGTTTATAGAAATGTAAACAAATACAGATCCAGTTCCTTGTTTCATAAGGGCACAGCACTGCACATTGGACACATCTATGCTTGAAATGAGGGTTTCTAGTATTTGCTATAAGGAAATCTGTCTGAATTTTGCAATTTGCTCAGTTTTAGCAACGTTTTATCTCATTTAATTCCTCATTCAACATGAAATACTAACAAACAGATCTGAAAGTACATCCACTTAACACGTCTCAAATTCTATCCTATTTCTAAACATTAAAAATTTCACTCAAAAATCAATAAACTATTCTCTGACCATCTCTGCATTGATACAAGGGACAGGGGCTGAGAAGGTGAGCTAGAGTTTTATGTTGAGTGGATGCACAGGGTGACTCCAGTATATGTTTCCCAGTAATGACAATTGTTGGGGAAGTTCTTGTGAACCCACAGGTCCTTGAAACGCCTCACTGTGTGTACAACATACTCCGAGGGAAGGTTATTATACATAAATTCAGCAACTTCTCTGGCATCCTGCCAGCCATCTTTCCCCTCCATTAACTGCCTTATTTGTACTTCATTAAGTGCAGCTTTTGCCTCAATGGCATAGGAGACAACAACATTAACACCATTCAGCCTGAAAAAATGGAACCGATTAGGACCAATGACACAGTGATTGTCGAATCCAGAGACAGGATCATAGACCCTCACAGACCATTTAACCCAGTCATATTTGTCTGTTAAAGCCTCAATTATGTAGGTTGCACACCCCTTGTTATCTCGCTCACCCTTGTTCATTATAAGACCCTCAACATCTATTTCTGCTTGTTCTGCAAACTCCTTTATGCATCGATCTATCATGGTTTTCATTTTATTCTCAACCTTGGTCATTTTCTCATTCCATTCTCTCTTTAATGCCTCAATGTCAGTCCCAGTGATGGCAGCATGACCCAGCAAGGCAATCAGGCTAATACAGATGAGCTCCTTCAGACGGGAGCAGAGACCTTCCATGAGACGCCGATTCCTCTGGTCATATCCCATGGCCGTTTCCAGGATGGGTTTGCCAAAGATGGTAGAATCTCCCATCACAGCATCAAAGAGAGTGTGGAGGTTCTGGTCACCTTTAGTCACATCGAAGTGTGTGAGAAACTCTCCTTTCTCATTCTCTCGGAACTCTGGTGCTGCGTTCAGGATGTCCATGTACTTCCTGAACTGGTTTTTCAGATTCTCTTCAATGGGGAAATATTGGTTATTAATTGTACTTTTCTCTATCTCCCAAAGCACTTGTTTAATCTGCTCTGAAATGGCATCTAGCTCGCTCCTGACTGCCTGGAACTGCTCCTTCATGTATGCAAGTTCCTCACTCTCTCGTTTCCCTAAGGCAAGTTTAAGAATGATTCCAGCAACCTGAAAAATGGGTTTCAATACCCTAGGTACTATTGCAAACCTTTCTCTGTTCCGAAATACTTGCATTGCAATCTTTGCATCATTCATGTTTGCTTTGAGCTCAGCTGCAGCTTGATCAAGTTCTTTGTCATTAGCCATGTTGTATCTGGGTGAAGAGAGCTTGGGAACAAAGTTCAAGTTGCTTGCAGCAGGAGTCACTGAAAATGAAACATTGGCACTTAGTTTGCGTAGCATTAAACTACATTGAATATTCTGTCCAAATGTCATAAGTTATATCACTGTTGGGATATCTCTCGGTGACAAATCTAATCCAAAAATCTAGGTCCATTGTATGGGAGACCAGCCACGTTAACAATCGAAGAAGAAAGATTTGTATTTCTGGAATGCCCCATCATATCTCAGAAACAAATGACTTTTGAATTTGGTGACTGTTGTTATGTTTTGTGAATAGCAACCTCCCAAAAACAGTGATAAGTTGGTGCTGGTTGTGGGAGGAACATTGGCCAAGAAACTGTGAGAATTCTCTTCTATTCTGTGATTGGAGCCACAGGACCATTAACTCCCACCTTGTGATATCCTCCTGGTCAACCCATGTTGTATGCACTCTAAGTAACAGTGCCCTTTCTATAATGGGTTTCCCAAAACTGCATAGTGTATTTGGCTGTGGTCTAAACAATCTTCTAGATACGTTCATCATTACTTCTTTACTCTCAGCATCTATCCTCTAGTTCCATGGCATAGTTTATATATTGGTGGGTGTGAGACAGTTGAACCCCTTTCTGCTAAGTTAGAACATTCCTTGTGCCTAAGGTTCCAGGTAATGTATTGACTCCTGCACTTGGGAAAATCCAACAGTGCAGCAAGCGGGGCCAACCCTGCCATCCTGCTGGAAGTGCCAAATGTTCCAGCACAAAGGAGGCATTTGAGTCACCAAGTATCTCTCAGGGGTCTGTACTGGGACCTCAGCTTTTCACTACCCACAACAATGTGTAATGGCTGACAGAATAGAGAGTTGTATGCCCACGTTTTCAGATGACACTAGGAAGGAGATACAGCAGCTCGTGTAATCCAAGGACAAGGACCTGAAAGTATAGGGTGGACAACTGTCAGGTCTGGCTGGATGGACAACATGGAGCCCTATTGGGTCCTGTTAACACTACTCACTACCCCAGGATGATCCTGGGATCCAAAAATACCCCCTGGCTTCTTATCTCTACTGCAAAACATTTCTTTAAACACTTGTCCCCTGTCTCCACCACACTTACTTCCAACAATAAATAGGAGGAACTCATGGACGTTTTTGTCACTAAGCTCCAGATCATCCAATTGGCTGTCACTGCCATGAACATCTCTTCCACGAGTCCACCTACCAAACTTCCTTTCATATTTCCTCTTGTCCGAGAGGATCAATGATCATATTGGATGGTGGAGCAGGCTCAAAGAGTCGAATGACCTACTCCTGCTCCTATTTTCTATGTTTCTCTAGTTTCTCTCCTATCTCGCCTTTCTCTGAATTCATCTCATCCATGAGACCCACCTCCTGTTCCCTCGATCCTATTCCCATTAAATTATTGATCGCCCAACTCCCCCTTCTGGCCCCTATGTTAGCCGATATTATTAATGGTTCTCTCTTTTCTGCTGTTGTGCTTCTCCCCATGTACACACATCACTAAAAACTAGTGGGCAGGTACAAATGGTAATCAAAAATGCTAATGGAATGTTAACCTTTAACTGGAATATGTGCTGTAGTTAATGCCGAGTCTGTTCAGACCCCATCTGGAGTGACTATAATCAGTTTTGGCCTCTGCACCTTAAGAAGGATGTATTGGCCTTGGAGGGGATCCAGCACAGACTCACAGAATGATGGGGTTAGAAGTGCTCAGTTATGAAGATAGATTGCAGAGTCTAGACTTCTATTTCCTTGAGTTCAAATGGATGAGGGATTCGCTGGTTGAGTTGTTTAAAATGACGTGCCATGAAGGCTGAACTTCGCAAGGTGGTCATGTTTCAAGTTGCCCCTTTAACTAAGTCAAACAGATCATTCTGAAAGGGGGGGCGAATTCCTGGTAAACACCTCAATTTGGGGAAGTGCCTATGTGAATTCAGGTTAATGGGAATGGGAGTTGAGTAGAGCGGGAAACTAAAACCAAAACCCATTGAGGTGTTGTGTTCAGTTTATAACACTTCTCACAGAAGGGCACTGAACAGAGGAAAGCTATTGCTGAAAGAAGAGACAGAACTGAGGAGTGCAAGACAATAATCTTCGACAACACGTCTCTTGTTTCAGCAATACTCAAGCCCTGTACTCCCAAGGGACTTAGAGGAAAAGGAGAAGAGAGTTGGAACTCTCCCAGGAACAGGTCTTCCCTGTTCTGTGGGAAATGATGGGGAACGGAAGTAAAGTTCTCTATGGGGAAAACAAAAACAGTTTTACCAGAGCCCACTAAATGGTTTAAAGGGGTCGGATACAGGAATTTCTGGAATTCTGGATCATCAGGATGTTGTGATCTGAGGGAGAGGGGGATTAATCAAGATGTACCGAAGACTTGGATGGAGTGGAACAATTATTGCTGAGAAAGGAGGCTTTCCATCTTGCACTCATCAGGACAGATGCAAGAATGTCAAATTTCAAAGGGAACAACAATTTATACTGCATGAGAAAAGGGTGCTGTTGGTTGGCAAGTCAACTCTGATTAGTCAAGGTGTTGCCACGGACAATGCAGCAGGGAGCTATTGTCCCCCAAGCTTTTGTTTAATTCAAAAAAAGCACAATGCCTGGACATGTTCCTTTTGCTTGCTGAGGACAGGAACTTGCATATGAATATGTGTAGCTTCCAGCAAGCATATGTGAGTCACGTTGTGAGTCCGACTGATAACCTTAAACTAGTGTAATTCTTGGAACACTTAGGGTTATTCAGCAAGTGCTGTCCAATTGCAGAATCACATCTAATGTATTGAATTAAAGAAAAACATGGGTGGCAATAGTTTCCTGGTGCACTCTCCATAGCAACAACTCAACCAACCGGAGTCAACTTGCCACCCAATCAGCAACCTTTTGTTGCTCCCTTTGAAATTTGGCATTCTTGCATTTGACCTGATAAGTGTAAGATGAAAAGCTTCAGCAGCATGTCTCTTTTTTCACCAATACTTAAGTTCTGTACTTCCAAGCAACCATGTGAAAAGAATTCTGAAGGACACTGGAAGTTTTGACCTGGTGTGGCAGGGAGTGGCAAACCTCTGCTGGATATTTAGGAGTCACTTTGATACACATTGGACCTAATTGTGGCGTAGAGTAAAAACGTTTCATAAGACATATTCTGAATGCATTATTTAATGTGAAACTTACCTTTTTCTTTGGTTTGAGGTATCAGTTACAGGTCAACTAATGTTTGATCTAGGTTGACTTCAGTTTGTTTGCTACAGTAAAAGCCTTAAACAGGGATATCGTGCCTGTCAGTTATTTCAGTTGGTGTTGGGTGAATTCCTTTCTTTTAAGAAGTTATCGGTCTCTGCAGGTTCTGTAATAGATGCAATTGGATAGACGCAGGGAACTATTCCCTCTGACAGGGACATTCAGAATAAGGAGACACAATCTTAAAATTAGGTCCCGGATGTTTAGAAGTGAAATTAAGAAGCATTGCTTCACATACAGCCTAGTGAAATCTCTGCCTCAAAGCTATGGATGCTGACAGACAAATGAGGCTTGCAAGACTGAAAGAAAGACTTACATTGATGTAGCACCTTTCACAACCTCAGGGCATCCAAAGTGCTTTCAAGCCACTGAAGTACTATTGGAGCATAGTTACTTTGAGGACAGCTATCAAGAAAACATGGAATAGTCAAGTTTAGGTACAGGTTAATCAAGACATAGTTTAATAGGTGAACACACTTGAGGGACTGAATGATCTCCTGCTGTTTCTATGTCCCTATGTCAACACTGGCACTTTTAACCTCTTTTTTTGACCCTCTTTTCCCCTTTAACTGATCATTGCTGTCCTTTTCTCTCTGGGGGAGAAATGATGTTTCATTGTGCCCATCTTATGAGCCTAAAACGGATTGAATGAGGGACAACTTTAGGGGCTATTATTCCCGATAGAAGACCAGAAGCAATTTCTAGACTGCTACCTTTCCCTCTCTTGCTGGATCCGATTGCTGGTGCTCAGTCTGTTGCTCTCTCGACTGACTCACTGCTGGCTTCTCCGGTTTCTAATTCTGATGCCATCCTCTCTCTCTGTCTCTTCTGCTTTTCTCTCCTGCTCACTTTCCCTCTCAGTTCACTGACTGTTCACTATCTCTTTATCTCTCTGTCTCACTGTATTTATTGACTGACAAATGGGATTTTCTCTGTCACTGTGTTCGCTAGGTCTGATTGTCCTGCCATTCCTTTGTCTCCATTTCTTAGACTCTGCCCTTCTCTCTCTCTGCCCCTGTTTATTCTGTTCCTTGTTTCCATTATCACATTGAGTTAATACTTTCATACTTAGAACTGAATATATATATTTTTTGTTCACAGGATGTGGCTTTATTGCCCATCCCTAATTGCCCTTGAGAAGGTGGTGGTGAGCTGCCTTCTTGAATCGCTGCAGTCCATGTGGTGTAGGTACACCCACAGTGCTGTTAGGGAGGGAGTTCCAGGATTTTGACCCAGCGACCGTGAAGGAACGGTGATATATTTCCAAGTCAGGGTGATGAGTGGCTTGGAGGGGAACTTCCAGGTGGTGGTGTTCCCATCTATCTGCTGCCCTTGTCCTTCTAGATGGCAGTGGCTGTGGGTTTGGAAGATGTTGTCTGAGGAGCCTTAGTGAGTTCCTGCAGTGCATCTTGTAAATAGTACACACTGCTACTACTGTGTGTCGGTGGTGGAGGAAGTGAATGTTTGTGGATGTGGTGCCAATCAAGCAGGGCTGCTTTGTCCTGGATGGTGTCGAGCTTCTTGAGTGTTATTGGAGCTGCACTCATCCAGGCAAGTGGAGAGTATTCCATCACACTCCTGAATTGTGCCTTGTAGATGGTTGACAGGCTTTGGGGAGTCAGGAGCTGAGTTACTCATCACACAATTCCTAGTCTATGACCTGCTCTTGTAGCCACAGTATTTATATGGCTAACCCAGTTCAGTTTCTGGTCAATGGCAACCCCCAGGTTGTTGATAGTGGGGGATTCAGTGATGGTAATGCCATTGAATGTTAAGTGGTGATGGTTAGATTCTCTCTTGTTGGAGATGGTCATTGCTTGTCACTGGTCCTCTCCGCCTCTTTCATTGTCATCCTCTCTGTCTCCTCTTCTCCATCTGTCTTCCTCTCTCTGTCTCCCTTATCCTTCTCTCAGTCTCTCCCTGTTTATTCTGTGGCTTGTTTTAATTTTTATCAGATTGTGCTCATATTTTCAGAATGAACCAGAGCTGAATACTGCTCCTCTCCAACTTTGCCTCAACGATTTCTGGTTAGAGCCACTAAGTCCAATCATTACTTACAACCTTTAATATATTAACACTTCATTGCATAATTACACTGTTTTCATAAAAATAAAAATCTCTGGAAGCTTGAAAATTTCCACAAAGAATGAAAAAAAAACAGTTTGCAAAAGTCTAGAGTTTCAATTTATTCTCAACTGGCCAGGGAGTCCAAATGTGAGATTTTATCACGTGGCTTAACATGTTCACATCTGATTTCTCTCCAACTTAACAGAAGTGGAACCCTCTGAAAACAAATGTAACACATCCAATCAAACAGTAGGCAGGTGCAGATTTGATAGGAGCTTATGTGTACGATATCACACTGTCAGATGCTTAGAGTGTACTGGGTACAGCTGACCACATCTTCCATTAACCACAGGTAGAAGCGAAGACAGTGACTACGAGATATTCTTACCTTTAAATATTCTTTCCTGAGGTCCAGTCTTCCCTCTTTAGAACTCTGTCTCGTGGATGGTGGTACTGTACTTGGGTCTGTCCTTGTGCGTGAATCACCCTTGACTCTCCACGAGTTTTCCACTCATCAGCTTCCCTCTTTCAAACAGCTGATACTGAGAAGCATCCTCGACCCGGACAGCTCTGTATGGGCTGGAGAAACTCTTTCAGCTTTTAAACCCGAGGATGAGCCAGCTGAATCCACCCCTTTATTAGAATTTGTGCAGGACAGGTGAGGTAATAACATGGCAGTGCAGACAATATCACAACAGGTAAACAATGAAAGCTGAGTGAAGGGCACTCAGTTCCAGCACCGTTTATTGCAGCAATATAGATAGTAGGACTGAGCTGCCATTCTCACAGACACTCGTGGGCTGAACTCACACTCTGTGATCAGTAAAGACCTCTTCCAGTAGCACCCTATTTTAACAGAGGTATTCACTAAACCCATGAAGCTAGTGAAAATAATTCATGTTTTTATTCATTCTCGGGATATACAAGATGCTAGTAAGTATATCATTGATTTCCCATCCCGAGTTATTGAGATGGTGGTGGTGGACCTTCCGAAAATTGTTGGAAATTGATCATGTCGATGTGGAGTGACATGTAGACCAGACTCGGTAAGGATGGCAGGTTTCCTTCCCTAAAGGACATTGATGACCAGTTGGATTTTTATCACAATCTGAGTGTTTCATGATCACTTTTAGACATTAGCTTTTTATTTTCAGAAGCAAATTTTAATGTCAGTCTCTGGAGTTTGAGTCAGCAATAGTGGGGGTGGGGGGGAGGATGCTGGCATAGTAGTAATGTCACTGGACTAGTAATTCCCAAGGCCCTGGCTAATGCTCTGGAGTCATGGGTTCAAATCCCACCTTGGCAGCTGGTGGAATTTAAAATCGATTAATAAATCTGACATGGAAAGCTAGTTTCCATTGTGAAACTGTCATCGATTGTTGTAAAGACCCATCTGATTCACTAATGCCCTTTACAGAAGGAAACCTGCTGTCCTTACCTGGTCTGGCCTACATGTGACTCCAGGTCCACAGTAATGTGGTTGACTCCTAAATGCCCTCTGAAATGGCCAAGCAAGCCCCTCAGTTCAAAGGGCAATAGGGATAGACAATAAATGCTGGCCTTGCCAGTGATGCCCATGTCCCATGAAAGAATAAAGGAGAGTCTGAGACAGGGTGCTGAAGAGGAGTCTTATTGGATGCAAAACATTAACTCTGCTTCTCTCTCCACAGAAGCTGCCAGATTCCAGCACTTTCTATTTTTGTTCCTTTTGTTTTATTCCTATTTTTTTGTATATTTATTTACGAGATGTGGACATCGCTGGCTAGGTGAGCATTTATTGCCCATCCCTAATTGCCCTTGAGAAGGTGGTGGTGAGCTGCCTTCTTGAACCGCTGCAGTCCATGTGGTGTAGGTACACCCACAGTGCTGATAGGGAGGGAGTTCCAGGATTTTGACCCAGCGACAGTGAAGGAACGGCGATATATTTCCAAGTTAGGATGGTGAGTGTCTTGGAGAGGAACTTCCAGGTGGTGGTATTCCCACCTATCTGCTGCCCTTGTCCTTCTAGGTGGCAGAGATCGCTGGTTTGGAAGATGCTGTCTGAGGAGCCTTGGTGAGTTCCTGCAGTGCATTTTGTAGATGGTACACATTGCTGCTACTGTGCGTCGAAGGTGGAGGGACTGGATGTTTGTTGTAGCTGATTGGGCACTAACTAAGTGGGCTGCTTTGTCCTGGATGGTGTCAAGCTTCTTAAGTGGTGTTGGAGCTGCTTTGCACCCCATCCACCATCTTCAACATCCATTCTCTTCACCACCGATGCACAGCGGCATCATTTCCATCTACAAGATGCATTCAGCAACAGATGAAGACTCTTTCAACAGCACCTTCCAAACCGACGACCACCACCATCTGGAAGGACAAGGGCAGCAGATAGATGGGAACACCACCACCTGGAAGTTCCCCTCCAAGTCACTCACCATCCTGACTTGGAAATATATCGCTGTTCCTTCACTGTCACTGGGTCAAAATCCTGGAACTCTCTCCCTAACAGCACAGTGGGTGTACCTACACCACATGGACTGCAGCAGTTTAAGAAGGCAGCTCACCACCACCTTCTCAAGGGAAATTTGGGATGGGCAATAAAAATGTTGGCCTAACCAGCGATGCCATGACCCATGAAAGAATTTTTTAAAATTGTCCAGGTTTTGCTGCATTTGGACACAGACTGCTTTAATAAATGAGGAGTCACGAATGGTGCTGAACATTGTGCAATCATCAGCGAACATCCCCACTTCTGACCTTATGATAGAAGGAAGGTCATTGATGAAGCAGCTGAAGATGGTTGGGCCGAGGACACTTCCCTGAGGAACTCCTGCAGTGATGTCCTAGGACTGAGATAATTGACCTCCAACAACCTCAACTATCTTTCTTTCTGCTAGGTATGACTCTAACCCTGATTCCCATTGACTCATGTTTTGCTGGGGCTCCTTGATGCCACACTTGGTCAAATGCTGCCTTGCTGTCAAGAGCAGTCATGCTCACCTCACCTGTGAATCTCACTTGTGCAAACTTGAAGGAGGTCACACCAGCATTCAGTACCAACTCAACAAAATATCAACAAAGAGGGTAAGAGTGCAGGTTAGTGACGAGGTTGATTGTTACCAACAAGTGAAAGGAAGGGACAGAGTGTGTGAACGCCATATTGCACCAAAGAATCATATAAGAGTAGGGAAAATTGACAACAGGGCAAACTTAAAGGCTTTGTATCTGAATGCAGGTAGCGTGCGGAATAAAACTAATGAGTTAACAGTGCAAATAAAGATAAATAGGTATGATTTGGTGGCGATTGCTAAGATGTGGTTATAGGGAGAACAGGTTTGGGAGTTGAATATCCAAGGGTACTCAGTGTTTCGGAAGGATAGGCAGGAAGGAAAAGGAGGTGGTGTAGCTTTGTTAGTAAAGGAAGAGATCAGTGCTATAGTGAGGAATGATATAGGCACTGGAGAGCAAGACGTAGAGTCAGTCTGGGTAGAAATAAGAAATAACAAGGGAAAGGAGTCCCTGGTGGGAGTAATCTATAGGTCCCCATACAGTAGTTCAGCAGTAGGGCACAGTATAAACCAGGAAATACTGGGAGCATGTAAGAAAGGCACGGCAATAATCATGGGTGATTTTGATATGCATATAGACTGGACTATTCAAATTGGCAAGGGTAGCCTCGAGGGAGAGTTCGTAGAGTGTATCAGAGATTGTTTCTTGGAGCAATATGTTCTGGAACCAACCAGGGAGCAGGTTATACTGGATTTGGTTTTGTGTAATGAGATGGGATTAATTAGTGATCTCATAGTAAAGGATCCTCTAGGGAAGAGTGATCATAGCATGCTAGAATTTCAAGTTCAGTTTGAGGGCGAGAAACTTGAGTCCCACACTAGTGTTCTGGAGTTAAACAAAGGTAACTACATAGGCATGAGGGCAGATTTGGCCCTAGTGGACTGGGCAGGAAGACTACAATGTAGGACAGTTGATGAACAGTGGCAGATATTTAAGGAGATATTCAATTCCCCCCAAATAAAATACATTCCAAAGAGGAAGAAAGATGGTAAGAGGGGAAAAAGCATCCATGGCTAAGCAAGGAAGTTAAAGATAACTTAAAGGCAAAAACTAAGGCATACCAAATTACAAAGGTCAGTGGCAGGCTGGAAGATTGGGAAACTTTTAAAGATCAGCAAAGGGTTACTAAAAAATAATAAAAAGAGCAAAGGTAAATTATGAAAGAAAACTAGCGCAAAATGTAAAAACTGATAGCAAAAGCGTCTACAAGTATATAAAAGGAAAGAGAGTAGCTAAAGTGAATGTTGGTCCCTTGGAGGATGAGACTGGGGAGTTAATAGTGGGGAACGCAGAAATGGCAGAGGCGCTTAATCAATATTTTGCCTCAGTTTTCACGGTGGAGGACACTAGTACCACCCCAATAGTAACAGGTAGTGCAGAGGGTATAGAGAATGAGGAACTTAGAACAATCACCATCACTAGAGAAAAAATACTGAGCAAATTATTGGGGTTAAAGGGTGACAAGTCCCCAGGACCTGATGGCCTACATCCCAGGGTCTTAAAGGAAGTGGCAGTGGAGATAGTGGATGCATTGGCTATAATATTCCAAAATTCCCTGGACTCTGGAAAGGTTCCAGTGGATTGGAAAAATGCTAATATAACGCCCTTATTCAAAAAGGGGGGAGGCAGAAAGTAGGAAACTACAGACCAGTTAGTTTAACATCTGTCACTGGGAAATTGTTGGAATCTTAAGGAAGTAGTAATGGGCATTTGGAAAGTCAAAATGCAATCCATCAGAGTCAGCATGGTTTTATGAAGAGTAAATCGTGTTTGACTAATTTGCTAGAGTTCTTTGAAGATGTGACAAGCAAAGTGGATAATGGGGATCCTGTAGATGTAGTATATCTGGACTTCCAGAAGGCCTTTGATAAGGTGCCGCACAAAAGATTAATACACAAGATAAGATCACATGGAGTTAGTGATAATATATTCGCTTGGATAGAGGATTGGCTAACCAACAGAAAGCAGAGGGTCAGGATAAAAGGGTCTTTTTCTGGATGGCAAGCTGTAACTAGTGGGGTGCCACAGGGTTCAGTCCTTAGGCCCCAACTATTTACAATCTATATTAATGACTTGGATTCAGGGATAGACGGTACTATAGCTAAATTTGCAGATGACACCAAAATAGGTGGGAAAGTAAGTTGCAATGAAGAAATAAGAAATTTACAAATGGATATGGACAGGTTAGGCGAATTTGGCAGATGGAGTTTAACGTGGATAAGTGTGAGGTTATCCATTTTAGGCAGAAGAATAAAAAGGTGACTTATTATTTAAATGGAGAGAAACTTCAGAATGCTTCAGTGCAGAGGGATCTGGGTGTCCTCGTGCATGAATCGCTGAAAGCTAGTCTGCAGGTACAGCAGGTAATAAGGAAGGCAAATGGAATTTTGGCATTTATTGCAAAAGGAATAGAGTATAAAAATAGGGAAGTGTTGTTGTAACTGGACAAGGCATTGGTGAGACCGCACCTGGAGTGCTGTGCACAGTTTTGGCCCCCTTACTTGAGGAAGGATGTAGTTGCATTGCAGGCAGTTCAGAGGAGGTTCACTAGATTGATTCCAGAGATGCGGGGCTTGTCTTATGAGGAGAGATTGAACAGGTTAGACCTATACTCGCTAGAGTTTAGAAGGATGAGAGGAGATTTAATTGAGGTATATAAGATGCTAAAGGGGATAGACAAAGTAGATGTGGAGCAGATGTTTCCCCTTGTGGAGCATTCTAGAATGAGAGGCCATAGTTTTAGGCTAAGGGGTGGTAGATTTAAATCAGAGATGAGGAGGAATTACTTTTCTCAAAGGGTCGTGAATTTGTGGAATTCACTACCTCAGAGTGCAGTGGATGCCGGGACGCTGAATAAATTTAAGGAGGGGATAGACAGATTTTTAATCAGTAACGGGTTGAAAGTTTTAATCAGTAACGGGTTGAAAGTAACGGGTGGGAAATTGGAGTTGAGGCCGAAATGAGATCAGCCATGTTCAGATTGAATGGCGGGGCAGGCTCGAGGGGCTGAATTGTCTATTCCTGCTCCTAGTTCTTATGTTCTTATGTTCTTAACTCCATCACCCCAGGCTATAGAACAATGCCATAAGAAACCCAACAATCTCTTCAGGACAGGCAAGGTAATGCACCGGGCACTCTTCCCTTTCTTCCACACCGGACACCAGCGTACTCTTCACCTTCACAAAGGAACACTTATACAACTAACTCTTCACAAGAAATTCTGTTTAAAGGGAAGCTCTAACTTCTCTTCTTGCACAATGCCTTCCTAGATTCTCTCACAGTACACACAAACCTTTCCCTCGACGCTGAGAAATGACTGCCTATGATTGCAGAGTCATGGTTGCTCACCCAAAGTGAAGGATATTAGACGGACATCAAACCTGTATGAAGGTCCTGAAGTTAGTCTCTGAGGATGTGCGACAATTAACAGGTGTGATTCTTAAATCTTACAGCTGTCCTTTGTGGCAATGTCATGAGAGCTTTATGTTTTTGGAGCAAGGAAAGGGTTAAGTGGCAGCTTCATTGGCACTTTCAGCTGATCTTCAAACAACAAACAGCTCAGGAGCAGCCAGTCTCTCCACAAGCTGGGAAGCACAGGCTGCAGCTCATAGACATTAAGTTCGAGAATTGACAAAGGTTGCAGCTTCTGAACCACCAGACCCACCATGTCTTAGGGCTGATAGCAACCATTAGAACACCCTTCCTTCTGACCAGGGCAGTCACAGAGGCAAAGCCTCGGGAATTTGAATGAGTGGAGACTGCTGGCTGAATGATGCTGTCTCTGAAGATAGCAACAGGACCCTGACCTTCCACCTCAGAGCATCAGGACCCTGACCTTCCACCTCAGAGCATCAGGACCCTGACCTTCCACCTCAGAGCATCAGGACCCTGACCTTCCACCTCAGAGCATCAGAACCCTGACCTTCCACCTCAGAGCATCAGGACCCTGACCTTCCACCTCAGAGCATCAGGACCCTGACCTTCCACCTCAGAGCATCAGGACCCTGACCTTCCACCTCAGAGCATCAGGACCCTGACCTTCCACCTCAAAGCATCAGGACCCTGACCTTCCACCTCAGGGCATCAGGACCTTGACCTTCCACCTCAGAGCATCAGGATCCTGACCTTCCACCTCAGAGCATCAGGACCCTGACCTTCCACCTCAGAGCATCAGGACCCTGACCTTCCACCTCAGAGCATCAGGACCCTGACCTTCTACCTCAGGGCATCAGGACCCTGACCTTCCACCTCAGAGCATCAGGACCCTGACCTTCCACCTCAGAGCATCAGGACCCCGACCTTCCACCTCAGAGCATCAGGACACTAAAAGGTGGTAATAATAAGAGGTACAATGTGATGAGGACCACCTCTGTCCCATGACCTCCACTTGTTGCTGTGAATGTTGATCAGTGTAACTCAGTGTCAATGTTGACTAGTATTGATATCAACGTGACTGCAGAACTGGTTAATGAACATTGACTAAGGATGATGCTACAACTAAATAGAGAGGATTTACTACATGGTTCTAGGGCTGAATTGGCTTGGCTTCAGTTAAGGAACAGGGGGAGAGCTGTTGTATTGCTAAGAGTCTTTCTGTACAGTTTAAAATAGAGAGAAGGAAATAGGTGAGCTTATTTGTTGGCAATTATGTGCAGCAATATTAGGAGACTTTGATTACCATAATATGGGCATAATAGGTCTCCAGTCCAACAAAGAAGGAAGCAGTGTTGGATCTGGACCTGGGAAATGAAATAGAGCAAGTGGGGAACATCCAGCTAACAGTGACCACAACATAATTCAGTTTAGAATAATAATGGAAAGAGACCAAAAAATTTCAAAGGTAAAAATGTTCAACTGAGCGGAGCTGATTTCAGTGATTTAGGAAGGGATTTAGCACAGGCAGATTGGAAAAGGCAATTTCAGAACAAAGCAGTAACTTCATGAATCCTTAGCTGAAATTTTCCGGCCCCTCCCACCGGCGGGATCTTCAATCCCGCCGACATCAATGGCTTTATGAATGGCTGGTCGCAGAGGGGGTGGGGCCGGAAAATCCTGCCCTTATCTTGTGCAACAACCTCTTTGAATACCTGGAAAAGAGGCTGCAGGACAGGGAATGTCCTATCCCCAACCCAGGGGAGAGAGGTGCAAGAATTATAGAGTAGTTAGAATGGGAACCTTTAATTCCCCAAATATTTACTGGGATAGTGATAATGAAAAGGGCAGAGAGGGGCAAGAGTTCCTGGTGTGTGTTCAGGAGAAGTTTCTACAGCAGTATGTGTCCAGTCCATTGAGGAAAGAGGCACTGCCAGACCTGGTTCTTGGGAATGAGGTGGGTCAAGTGGATCATGTCTCAGTGGGGGAACATTTAGGGGACAGTGATCATTGTAACATAAGGATTAGGCTGATCATGGAAAAGGACAAAGAACAATCCGGAGTGAAAATAATTAACGGGGAGCTTTAATGGGGTCAGAATGGATCTGGACCAAATGAACTGGAGTCAAAGGTTGGTTTGAAAAACTGTAGCTGAGCAGTGGGCTACCTTCAAGGAAGAGATGGTTCAGGCACAGTCAAGGTATATTCCCTCAAAAGAGGAAGGTAGGGCAAACAAACCAATGCTCCCTAGATGAAAAAGGAGATATAAATTAAGATCAAGAAGAGAAAGTGCTTATGACAGATGTCAGGTAGAAGATACAATTGAGAACCAAGCTGAATATGGAAGGTTCAGAGGTGAGGTGAAAAAGCAAATAAAAGAAGCAAAGAGGGAGCATGAAAAGAGACTGGCAGCTAACCTAATAGGGAATCCTAGAGTCTTCTTTAGGTGTATAAATAGTAAAAGGGAGTACAAGGAGGAGTGGGGTCAGTTCAGGATCAAAAAGAGGATTTACATATAAGGCAGGGGACATGACTGAGATATTAAATGAACACTTTGCATCTGTTTTTACCAAGGTGGAAGATGCCACCCAGGCCATGGGGACAGAGGAGGAAATTCAGACTCTAGAAGGGTTTAAAATTGATGATGAGGAGATATTAGATAGGGTATCTATACTTAAAACTGATAAAGCATCAGGACCAAGGATACTGAGGGAAGTGAGAGTAGAAATTGCGGAGACACTGGCCATAATCTTTCAGTCTTCCTTAGACTCAGGGATGTTGCCAGAGGACTGGAGAATTGCAAATGTTACACCCTTGTTCCAAATAGGGTGTATAGAGGCCAGTCAGTTTACCTTCAGTGGTGGGGAAACTTCTAGAAACAATAGTTAGGGGAAAAACTAATAGCCACATAGACAAACACATGTTAATTGAGGAAAGCCAGCATGGGTTTCAGGGAGAATCACATTTAACTAAATTGCTAGAGTCAGCATGGCTTCATGAAGGGGAAATCATGCCTAACAAATTTAATAGAATTCTTTGAGGAGGTAACAAGCAGGATAGATAAAGGGGAACCAGTAGATGTAATATATTTGGATTTCCAAAAGGTGTTCGATAAGGTACCACACATAAGGCTACTGAATAAAATAAGAGCCCATAGCGTTGGGGGTAGTATATTAGCATGGATAGAGGATTGGCTAACTAATAGAAGACAGAGAGTTGGGATATGGGGGCCATTTTCAGGATGGCAACCTGTAACTAGTGGAGTGCCACAGGGATCAGTGCTGGGGCCACAATTATTTACAATATGTAGAAATAACTTAGATGAGGGAAGTGAATGTACTATCGCCAAGTTTGCGGATGATACAAAAATAGGCGGGAAAGTAAGTGGTGAGGATGACACAAAAAGACTACTGAGGGATATAGATAGGTTCAGTGAGTGGGCAAAAACTTGGCAGATGGAATATAATGTGGGAAAATGTGAGGTTCTGCACTTTGGCAGGAAGAATAGAGGAGCTGAATATTATTTAAATGGAGAAAGACTGCAGAAAGCTGCAGCACAGAGGGATTTGGGGGTCCTTGTGCATGAATCACAAAAAGCTAACATACAAGTTCAGCAGGTAATAGGGGAGGCAAATGGAATGTTGGCCTTCATTTCAAAGGGAATGGAGTATAAAAGTAGGGAAGTCTTGCTAAAACTATATAGGGCACTAGTTAGACCACACCTAGAATCCTGTGAACAGTTTTGGTCCCCTTATCTAAGGAAAGATATACTGGCACTGGAAGCAGTCCAGAGCAGGTTCATTAGGTTGATCCCGGGGATGTATGGATTTTCTTATGAGGATAGGTTGAGTAGGTTTGGCCTGTACTCATTGGAGTTTAGAAGAATGAGAGGTGACTTTATTGAAAGATATAAGATTCTTAGGGGGCTTGACAGGGTAGATGCTGAGAGGTTGCTTCCCCTTGTGGGAGAGTCTAGGACCAGAGGACATAATCTCAGGGTAAGGGGTCACCCATTTAAAACAGAGATGAGGAGGAATTTCTTCTCTCAGAGGGTAGTCAATCTGTGGAATTCTTTTCCGCAGAGGCTGTAGAGGCTGGGTCGTTAAGTATATTGAAGGCTGAGAAAGACAGATTTTTAATCAGTAAGGGAATCAAGAGCTATGGGGAAAAGGCAGGAAAGTGGAGTTGAAGATTATCAGATCAGCCATGATCTCATCGAATGGCAGAGCAGACTCGATGGGCCGAATGGCCTACTTCTGCTCCTACGTCTTATGGTCCTTATAAGTGTTGTTGTGAAACATGTCAGCATGGTCACTCCAATGATCCAACTTGGGGGGCTTATAATAATATGCAGATGTATGAAAATGAAGCTCCCCATGTCCAATGGTGGGAAATGAGGTCCACCATTGACGGGCGGAGTGGACAATTGCAAACTTGTTTCACGACAGCGTGAAGCTAATTTTTGGCCTTCCTGCCATATTGCCCATTCACACCCACCATGACACCCGACACCAGCGGGCAAAGGAAATTCCACCCATGTTGGGATGCGTGAACAAGTAGCTGATCAAGTTCAACATGGAGGAATGTGAAGTGATTCATTTTGGTGGGAATAACATAGACAGACAACATAAAATAAATGGAACAACTCTAAAGGGGGTGCAGGAGCAGAGGGACCTGGGTCATAAATCATTGAAAGTAGCAGGACAGGTTGAGACAGTGGTTATTAAAGCATACAGTATCCTCTTTTAGGGGCATACAGTACAAGGGCAAGAATTTTAAATTGAACTTGTTCAGCCTCAGCTGGAATATTGCATCCATTTCTGTGTGCTTGTTATGATGTGGAAGATGCTGTGTGCTACGTGGACCAAATCCATGAGGAAAATATGGTTGTGCTATCACAACGGTTTTGCAATTTGAATTCATTATGAAATGTGTGCATTGAATTCAGGAGTAATGAGCTCACCAAGACCTTTAGAAATTTTAAAAATTAAATTTAAATATTTATTCACAAAATATAAATTATTTCAAGCACATACATAAGACTACAATGACTGCTATTAACTCCTAAAATTCCTAATTAACCTGACCCCCAGTTACACTCACTTTAAGGCAACTGTCAAAATGGATTTTAGATTTAAAACAAACTCAGAAATTAACGCAATGCCTTGGGCAGTAGAACTCTAAATGACTGTGTTAGATAGCGGACTTAAGCACAAATGCTGGAGGCTTCATTAAGGCTTTCCACTCCTGTTAGATCTTACATGGCCTTCTCCTGACACATAGTCTTTCATTCTCTTTTATATATGTTTCTCTCTTTTTAATATGTAAATTCTATTCTTCCATATGTCTTTGAAACTGTACCTCCCTAATAATATAAAACTTTTATGTTGTCACAATATATTGTCAGTAACCTTTGGGAAAAATAAACACATTCCTTAGTCTTGCTTATCTGGTTAGTTGGATGCAGACTGCAACCCAAATATCCCTTCATTTATCTAAAAATGCAAATTCCCTTCACACCTTACATACTAAGCCAGCATCCATGTTTACTCATTAGCATGTCAAGCTTCTTTTGATGATTTAAACTTACAGTCTGCTTGACTCCAAATGTAATTAAATCACACACAGACAGACAGAACTATACTTACCCCATAAGCCTACATTGGAGAGAAAGCGCTCTCTCCAATGTCTTCACAACTTGACTAAAGGAAAGCACTATCATGAAAGAATAATGATTTTCATAATATTTTTTCTGGTAGAAGTGAATTTGTGAAGTAGATTTATCGTTCCAGAGATGAGGAACTTCAGTTATGAAGATAAATTGTAGAGGTTAGTACAATTTTCCTTGGAGAAAAGAAGGCTAAGAGGATATTTAAGAGAGGTATTTAAAATCATGAGGGATCTGAACAGAGTAGATAGGGAGAAACTGTTCCCACTCGTGAAAGGATTGAGAACGAGGGCACAGATTTAAAATAATTTGTAGAAGAAGCAAAAGCTAAGTGAAGGGAGTTCCAGGATTTTAACCCAGCGACAGTGAAGGAACGGTGATATATTTCCAAGTCAGGATGGTGAGTGACTTGGAGGGGAACTTCCAGGTGGTGGTGTTCCCATCTATCTGCTGCCCTTGTCCTTCTAGATGGTAGTGGTCGTGAATTTGGAAGGTGCTGTCTGAGGAGCCTTGGAGAGTTCCTGCAGTGTATCTTGTAGATGATACACACTGCTGCTACTGTGCGTCGGTGGTGGAGGGAGTGAATGTTTGTGGATGTGGTGCCAATGAAGCCGGCTGCTTTGTCCTGGATGGTGTTGAGCTTCTTGAGTGTTGTGGGAGCTGCACTCATCCAGGCAAGTGGAGTGTATTCCATCACACTCCTAACTTGTGTCTTGTAAATGGTGGACAGGCTTTGGAGAGTCAGGAGGTGAGTTACTCATTGCCGGATTCACAGCCTCTGACCTGCTCTTGTAGCCACAGTATTTATATGGCTGGTCCAGTTCAGTTTCTTGTCAATGGTAACTCCCAGCCCATAAGGAGCACTCTCCTGGCCTGGGTTTGCCTTGCTGCCATTGCCAGGCTTCTGAAACAATACAAGGTAGTCAAATACGAGACTTCCAACTCATTAACATATTCAAAAGTCAACTCCCCACTGGGGAGCAGACCCTTCGTCCCACCTGAATAAAACCTGCAATCAGCAGATGAAGCTGGCTTCTCGGCAATGCTGCTGCTTTGGTAATAGAACACACCCACCCTCCACCAATCCCACCAAAAATCCCACCACCAATCCCTCCATCAATCCCACCACCAATCCCACCATCAATCCCACCACCAATCCCTCCACCAATCCCACCACCAATCCCTCCACCAATCCCACCACCAATCCCTCCATCAATCCCACCATCAATCCCACCGAATCCCACCACCAATCCCTCCACCAATCCCTCCACCAAGCCCACCACAAATCCCTCCATCAATCCCACCACCAATCCCACCACCAATCCCACCACCAATCCCACCATCAATCCCTCCACCAATCCCTCCACCAAGCCCACCACCAATCCCACCATCAATCCCACCACCAATCCCACCACCAATCCCACCACCAATCCTACCACCAATCTCACCATCAATCCGACCATCAATCCCACCACCAATCCCACCATCAATCCCACCACCAATCCCACCATCAATCCCACCATCAATCCCACCATCAATCCCACCACCAACCCCACCACCAATCCCACCATCAATCCCACCATCAATCCCACCACCAATCCCTCCACCAATCCCACCACCAATCCCACCACTAATCCCACCACCAATCCCACCATCAATCCCACCATCAATCCCACCATCAATCCCACCATCAATCCCACCGTCAACCCCAGCATCAATCCCACCATCAATCCCAGCATCAATCCCAGCATCAATCCCACCTAATCCCCTGTTACTATTTCCCCAAAGTTTAACATCTCAGCCATTTCCTTATTTTACTTTCTGACTTTGCTGTGGGACCCTCTCACCATTGAAATTCCGCTCTTTTATCCAGGTTTGGACAAAGGCTGTAATCAGCAATGTAGTCTTGGCAGAAACCAAACTGATCATCAGTGAAGACATTGGGCTGAATTTTGCTGTTGGTGAGCAGGGGGCGGGGCCCACTCGCCGATGTGTAAAATGACGCGGGATGACGCTGGACGGAACTCCCGATGTCACCCTGCCCCATTTAAATTTTCAGGAAGGCGGGGGTGCAGAAAAATCAGCTGTCCGCCTGTCGACCTGTCAATGGCCAATTGAGGCCATTGACAGGATCATTGAAACAATTAAAGGACCTGCCCGTCCAACCTTAAGGTTGGTGGGTCAGCCAGGAGCCCGGCAGCAAATAGAGAAAACATGAAACCTCATCCAGCGGCGGGACGAGGTTTCATGCAGGGCTTTAAAAACTTTAATAAAATTTCAGTGAAATTTATGAACATGTCCCATCTCGTGTGACATTGTCATATGTTAAGGATTTTTTTATTTTTCTATTTTTACTGTTTGTACAACTTTCAGCGATCTCCCTGAGGCTGCACTTAGCCTCAGGGGGATGTGCGCTCTATCGTGCGCATGTGTGAAAGAGCGCACTCTCGCATTTGGGGAATCCCCCCCCACCCCCGCCCGCACAGAGAGCGCATAGCGCTTCCCACCGGGCATCACGCTGGGCGGGCCTTAATTGGCCCGCCCACTTAAAATGGCGGCGGGGGCCACTTCTCGGGCAGGGATCGGCTCCCCACCCGCCAGAGATTGGGTCGGGCCCGCCGCTCTGTCAATAACACCTCCCATCACTTTGCTGATTATCGAGAGTAGCCTGGGCTGCTAATTGGCCAGGTTGGATTTGTTCTGCTTTTTGTGGAGGGGACATACCCAGGCAATTTCCCAAATTGTTGGGAACTATAACAACTTATCTAGAGCTGCAGCTAATTGTGGAGAACTACGGGCAGGATGTTGTCTAAGCCTGTAGCCTATGGTGCTTCTGATGCATTCAGCCATTCCTGGGCAATGAAGTGCAGTGAATCAAAGTGGTTGAAAGGTGGGACCTCAGGAAGAGGCTGTGCAGGGTCACACACTCGGTACTTCTGGCTGCACAATAACCGACTATGTCAAAATATTATCCCTTGATTGACACCCTGAAGTGGCAGGCAGGATCTTGATTTAACCCCCGAAGAACAGTGCTGCTGACTGTGCAGCGTGACTCTGATCAACCTCATTAATGTCCTCAAGTCCTGGAATGGGGATCAATCCTATAATATTCTTTTCAGAGATGAGAAGGATACTAAACAAGCCAAGCTGGGCCTGCCTGACTTACCAGTTTGCTTTGTACATTTCTCCAGTTGCAACCTCTACATATTATTATAGATTAGAAACACTGTCAGCAATTCTGTTATTCAACAGATATCAGTTATAATTAAGATAAAAGCAAAAAACTGTGGATGCTGGAAATCCAAAACAAAAACAAAAATAAAAATAAAAATACCTGGAAAAACTCAGCAGGTCTGGCAGCATCTGCGGAGAGGAACACAGTTAACGTTTCGAGTCCATGTGACTCTTCAACAGAACTAAGTAAAAGTAGAAGAGAGGTGAAATATAAGCTGGTTTAAGGGGTGGGGGGGGGGGGGACAGGTAGAGCTGGATAGAGGGCCAGTGATAGGTGGAGATAGCCAAAAGATGTCACAGACAAAAGGACAAAGAGGTGTTGACAGTGGTGATATTATCTAAGAAATGTGCTAATGGTGACATTAAGGGTAGAAAGCAGGACGAGCAAGGTACAGATAGCCCTAGTGAGGGTGGGGTGGGGGGGGAAGGGATCGAAATAGGCTAAAAGGTAGAGATAAAACAATGGATGGAAATACATTTAAAAATAATGGAAATAGGTGGGAAAAGAAAAATCTATATAAATTATTAGAAAAAAGCGGGACCGGAAAGGGGGTGGGGATGGAGGAGAGAGTTCATGATCTAAGATTGTTGAACTCAATATTCAGTCCAGAAGGCTGTAAAGTGCCTAGTCGGAAGATGAGGTGCTGTTCCTCCAGTTTGTGTTGAGCTTCACTGGAACAATGCAGCAAGCCAAGGATGGACATGTGGGCATGAGAGCAGGGTGGAGTGTTAAAATGGCAAGCGACAGGGAGGTCTAGGTCATGTTTGCGGACAGACCGAAGGTGTTCTGCAAAGCGGTCACCCAGTCTGCGTTTGGTCTCTCCAATGTAGAGGAAACCGTATTGGGAGCAGCGAATGCAGTAGACAAAATTGAGGGAAGTGCAAGTGAAATACTGCTTCACTTGAAAGGCGTGTTTGGGCCCTTGGACGGTGAGGAGAGAGGAAGTGAAGGGGCAGGTGTTGCATCTTCTGCGTGGGCATGGGAAGGTGCCATAGGTGGGGGTTGAGGAGTAGGGGGTGATGGAGGAGTGGACCAGAGTGTCCCGGAGGGAACGATCCCTGTGGAATGCCGCCGGGGGGTGGGTGAAGGGAAGATGTGTTTGGTGGTGGCATCATGCTGGAGTTGGCGGAAATGGCGGACGATGATCCTATGAATGCGGAGGCTGGTGGGGTGATAAGTGAGGACAAGGGGGACCCTATCATGTTTCTGGGAGGGAGAGGAAGGTGTGAGGGCGGATGCGCGGGAGATGGACTGGACATGGTTGAGGGCCCTGTCAACGACCGTGGGTGGAAAACCTCGGTTAAGGAAGGAGGAGGACATGTCAGAGGAACTGTTTTTGAAAGTGGCACCATCAGAACAGATGCGACGGAGGCGAAGGAACTGAAAGAATGGGATGGAGTCCTTACAGGAAGCGGGGTGTGAGGAGCTGTAGTTGAGGTGTGAGCTTGAGTTTCAATTATAATTAAACTCATTTATTGATAAAATGTGAACTTTAGGACATGTCTGAGATAAGCTAATTCTACCTCAGCTGATAGCTTCAATAGTGACCTTTCATATACACGTACATGCCACGATTGTATTTGTCTCATTTTATCAGCTAATAGCTGGTGTGTGGTGTTAATATAGTTCATCTCCGTTCAGTTACATGAAAAAATTCACCCCAGCTGGAATCGGGGGAATCAGTGAGTGAATTGTAGATAAGGTGACACCTACAGCCAGTGCATCAACCCAAACAATCCCCAGCTCATCTTCAGCAAAAGAATTTGGCTCCCTCAGTATTATGACTGGTGCTTGGATGAGGTGGGGATGGGGCGGTGTAGGAGTTTGGGTGGGGTGGGGATTGGGTGGGGATGGGGCGGTGTGGGAGTTTGGGTGGGGTGGGGATTGGGTGGGGATGGGGGTGGGGATGGGGGTGGGGATGGGGGCGGTGTGGGAGTTTGGGTGGGGTGGTGATGGGGATAGGGATGGGGATGGGATGGTGTGGGAGTTTGGGTGGGTTGGGGATTGAGGTGGGGATGGGGGTGGGGATGGGGGTGGGGAGGGGCGGTGTGGGAGTTTGGGTGGGGTGGGGATGGGGGTGGGGATGGGGTGGTGTGGGAGTTTGGGTGGGGTGGGGATAGGGGTGGGGATGGGGATGGGGGTGGGGATGGGGCGGTGTGGGAGTTTGGGTGGGGTGGGGATGGTCGTGGGGATGGGGGAGGGGGTGGGGCGGTGTGGGAGTTTGGGTGGGGTGGGGATGGGGGTGGGGATGGGGGTGGGGGTGGGGCGGTGTGGGAGTTTGGGTGGGGTGGAATGGGTGTGGGGATGGGATGGTGTGGGAGTTTGTGTGGGGTGGGGATTGGCTGGGGATGGGGGTGGGGATGGGGGTGGGGGTGGGGCGGTGTGGGAGTTTGGGTGGGATGGGGGTGGGGGTGGGGGTGGGGCGGTGTGGGAATTTGGGTGGGGTGGGATGGGTGTGGGGATGGGATGGTGTGCGAGTTTGGGTCGGGTGGGGATTGGGTGGGAATGGGGGTGGTGTGGGCGTTTGAGTGAGATGGGGATGGGGATGGGGGTGGGGATGGGGGATGAGGATGGTGGTGGGGATGGGGTGGTGTGGGAGTTTGGGTGGGGTGGGGATGGGGATGGGGGTGGGGATGGGGATGGGGGTGGGGATGGGGCGGTGTGGGAGTTTGGGTGGGGTGGGGATGGGGATGGGAATGGGGGTGGGGATGGGGGTGGGGATGGGGCGGTGTGGGAGTTTGGGTGGGGTGGGGATTGGGTGGGGATAGGGGTGGGGATGGGGGCGGTGTGGGAGTTTGGTTGGGGTGGGGATTGGATGGGGATGGGGGATGGGGATGGGGGTGGGGATGGGGCGTTGTGGGAGTTTGGGTGAGATGGGGATGGGGGTGGGGGCAGTGTAGGAATTTGGGTGGGATAGGGATGGGGGTGGGATGGGGGCCGTGTGGGCGTTTGGGTGTGGTGGGGATTGGGTGGGGATTGGGTAGGGATGGGGGTGGGGTGGGAGTTTGGGTGGGGTGGGGATTGGGTAGGGATTGTGCGGTGTGGGAGTTTGGGTGAGATGGGGATGGGGATGGGGATGGGGGTGGTGTGGGAGTTTGAGTGGGATGGGAATGGGGGTGGGGATGGGTGTGGTGTGGGAGTTTGGGTGGGGTGGGGATTGGGTGGGGATGAGGGGGGTGTGGGAGTTTGAGTGGGATGGGGATGGGGGTGGGGATGGGGGCGGTGTGGGAGTTTGGGTGAGATGGGGATGGGGATGGGGGTGGGAGCGGTGTGGGAGTTTCGGTGGGGTGTAGATGGGAAGGTGTTGGTTAAGATTTAGCCACGGGAAATGCAAGACAGGTCCTTCATGAGCGATATGAATAACAGGGAACTCAGGACAGACCCTTATGATACTCTGTAGTCACTGCCCTAAGCAAGTATTTCATCAATTATCATTAATATTCTACCAAACCAACTCTGCTGAATTATCCAATTTTCTATGAATTCTGTAAGAATTCACACTCCTTTGTTAGCTTTTCTATATGGAACCTGTGTAAAGGTGACATTTCTAAGCCTGGCCTGTCTTGTTGGAGGAAGCAGGAAACAGTGAAGGCTTCGTGGAAAATTGTGGGAGCAGCATAAGATATTCCATTGGGAATGGTGGGAGATACGCTCGGATTGACTGTGAAGAGGAATGTATCCGTGTGCCTTCCCAACACAGCATCTGCCCAGAGTATCGTCTGCCCAACCCGACATTTTCCCAACATCTGTCCATAGTGACGTCTGCCATGGTAGAAAGCAGCATTTTCTCAATGCCCAAAGCAGCATTTTCTCACCATGGCATCTGTCAACAGGGCATTTGTACAAAGTGGCATCTGCCCAGCACAGCATCTGGCAACATGGGGTCTTCCCAAAGCAGACTCTGCCCAACATGACATCTGCCCCAAGTGACATTGGTCCAATGCAATGTCTACCATCATGCCATCTGCTTATGCCCATGGCAGTCAGGAGGCTTGGCCCACTTTGAGGATCGGAGCTCATTACCGGTTCCTTGGCAGGAACCAGAGGTGCTCCATGATACAGCTTCCTGCTCTGGCAAAGTGTAAAACTCAACTACAGCTGTTTTCGGATGATGGGCACAGAGACTGGGGAGGGGGGAGGTGCGGGGGCACCGCAGACACTGCTGGGTGGGGAGGATGCTGACATGGAGGGCAGAGTTGGGGGTAGGTTGGGCATAGGGGGTAGTCACTCAGCATCCTGATTTGGAAATATATCGCTGTTCCTTCACTGCCAATGGGTCAAAATCCTGGAACTCCCTCCCTAACAGCACTGTGGGTATACCTACACCACATGGACTGCAGCGGTTCAAGAAGGCAGCTCACCACCACCTTCTCAAGGGCAACTAGGGATGGGTAATAAACGCTGGCCCAGTCATTAATGAATTTAAAGAAAGGTTGTAGATCCTGGGTTGAGGGACAGTAGATGCTGGGTGTGGAGGGTTAGATGCTGGAGCTGGTGATTGAGAACAGGTTGGAATCATGTAAGATTACTCATTTTGTGGATTTCTGTCCCTGGTCACACTAGCCCTTTAGACATTTTGAGACAACATAAAAAATGTTTGGGAAAGACCTCTTGCAGTCTCTTTCTGGACCACCTTAATCCCTGGGAGAACCTGAAGGACCCTGATTTCCATGTTTAAACAGCCTCTTGCCAGGTAGGAAGTGTATAACTGACAGGGGGGAAGTTTATATGGGAATATTGATTGGGAAATTGAGCTCCAAAAACCCAGAAAGGAAAAATTGCCCTCAGAGATTTCTTTTATTCATTCACAGGATGTGGGCTTCTCTGGCTGGGCCAGTATTTAGTGCCCATCCCTAGTTGCCCTTGAGAAGGTGGTGGTGAGCTGCCTTCTTGAGCCGCTGCAGTCCATGTGGTGTAGGTACACCCACAGTGCTGTTAGGGAGGGAGTTCCAGGATTTTGAGTCAATCCAGGCGTAGCTCCCATGGTGGTCAGATCAATCAGCCACTCGGGCTGTTTTAACATGTTTTTGAAACTTGAACGCTTTCTTTAATCACTCACACTGCACCCGGGGACTCACCCCCACCACCCTCCCCCACTGCTAGCATTATCCAACCTGTGACATATTTAGGGAGGCTCAGGGTCACCAGAAGCTTTGCCCAGGATTGCACCCTGGAGAGGACACTCCAGTCTCACTGCAGAGCTTTAACACAACATGGGAGACAGGAGTTCCGAATGATAGCCCAATTTGATTGGTGTAGTGACCGTGCTACATGCTGTCTCCAATGGTGAAAGGGACCATCATGTCCCACTAATCAACCACCGGCCCACCTCAGATCGGGCAGCCCTGACCAGTAAGGTGCTGACCCGCCATAGTCCATCTGCTTCAATTTTCTGTTTCTTTTTTTATTCATTCACGGGGTGCGGGCTTCGCTGGCTGGGCCAGCATTTATTGCCCATCCCTAATTGCCCTTGAGAAGGTGGTGGTGAGCTGCCTTCTTGAACCGCTGCAGTCCATGTGGTGTAGGTACACCCACAGTGCTGTTAGGGAGGGAGTTCCAGGATTTTGACCCAGTGACAGTGAAGGAACGGCGATATATTTCCAAGTCAGGATGGTGAGTGACTTGGAGGGGAACTTCCAGGTGGTGACGCTTGGCGCTTAGAATCTCTGCTCAACAAGTGGATGGAATCCATCCCAAACATAACAACTGAAAATAACAGAAGATGCCAACTCTATGATTGGCCAGTTGGAAGGTCAGGACCATGTACACCGAGCTGACTGAGAAGGAGGTGCAGAGAAAACAGGCCAGTGAATCATGCACCTTCTCAACCCACTGGCTTCCTCTGCAGCAAATACAATCGAGACTGCCTGGCCAGACCGGGTCTCCTGAGCTACACTGGGTGAGGGCTTAACACGGACTTGCTGACCACTAAGCGGCTGCTCGGAGAGGAGGGAGACCCCTGCCAGCCATGGATGATGACCTCCCTCCACCAGCTGGCTACAAGAGGCGATGAACCTACAATGAAAGCTAGGCCACAGCCAGAAACCTCATGGAACAAACCCACAATGTGCTCTAGCTACAGTTACATTGCCCCGGCTGTTGGGGGAATCCCTACAACACTCTCCAAATTTCTGGTGGTCTGCTGCACCCAGCACAATATGGGCCCAATGAAGGAGCATCAGTTTCCACCAGGCATTCAGAGGCCTTGGGAGGAGGAGGGGAAGGAGGCAGGGGGGGCGCAGAGAGGAGGAGGAGGAGGAGGGGGAGGCAGAGAGGAGGAGGAGGAGGGAGAGGAGGAGGAGGAGGAGGAGGAGGAGGGGGACGCAGAGAGGAGGAGGAGGAGGAGGAGGAGGAGGGAGAGAGGAGGAGGAAGAAGAGGAGGAGGAGGAGGAGGGGAGGAGGAGGAGGAGGAGGGGGAGGCAGGGAAGAGGAGGAGGAGGCAGAGAGAAGGAGGAGGAGGAGGAGGAGGAGGGAGAGAGAAGGAGGAGGGGGAGGAGGAGGAGGAGGAGGAGGAGAGAAGGAGGAGGAGGAGGGGGAGGCAGGGAAGAGGAGGAGGAGGAGGAGGAGGAGGAGGGGGAGGCAGGCAAGAGAAGGAGGAGGAGGAGGGGAGGAGGAGGAGGAGTTGGCAGAGAGAAGGAGGAGGAGGAGGAGGGGAGGAGGAGGAGGAGGAGGAGGGAGAGGAGGCAGAGAGAAGGAGGAGGAGGAGGAGGAGGGAGAGAGAAGGAGGAGGAGGAGGAGGAGGAGGAGGGAGAGAGAAGGAGGAGGGGAGGAGGAGGAGGAGGAGGAGGCAGAGAGAAGGAGGAGGAGGAGGAGGAGGAGGAGGAGGAGGGAAGTAGGGTTCTCGGTCGTGCCATCTGAACGCCTCTGCTTCACGTGCCCATAGTAAAGGGTTACAGACCTTCAGCTGTCTCCTTACCAGGGGGCACAGGTTGAAGGTGGTTTGTAGAAGGGTTAGAGGGGGCATGAGGGTAAAACTTTCACCCAGAGGGTGGTGGGTGGCTGGAATTTGCTGCCTTAGTTGGTGGCTGAGGCTGAAATGCTCAACTCATTTAGAAGGTACCTGGATCTGGATCTGCAGTGCTGGAACCTGCAGGGCTATGGACCAGGGACTGGGCAGTGGGATTAAAATGAGCGGCTGGTTTCTTTGCTCTTTTTGGCTGGCACAGACACAATGGGCTGAATGGCCTCTTTCTGCACCATAACTGTTCTACCGTTCTATGGATCCTTCGATCTTCTGGCTTCCCACAAGCCTATTTTGCTTCAAGCCTGTGTTCTGCAGCTTCCTCTCCTTAAACTTGGAGCCTTTCTCTGTCCCTCACTCTTCACTTCACTCGACAGGACCTTTTCCAGATCCCTGTCCTTGTCCTCTGACTTAACTTAAAGGGCTTCTTGGGTCTATCTCTTTTTCCTTTTGGACCTGCTCCCTGCAGTTCCCTCTCCCGGAAGACTCCTGACAACTTGGTATCTCCTCCAGAACTCACTTGACATTCACTGTTACTTTAACTTTAGAGCAACTCATCTAATATTCTTAGACTTATTCTCCTCAGCACTCTGCTAGTATGTCAGATAGAGAGAGACTTAAATTGTTCCTTTTACCTTAGGGAAGAATGACCAACTGATCTCAAATTGCTTTCGGTTTCTTTGGGCAGAGATTCCTGTGCCCGCTGGCATCGGGTGTGCCCGGTGGTGTGAGGGGACAATATGGTGCGATCGGTTTCATGATGGCGTGAGGCCAGTTTGCAATTGTCCACTCAGCCGGCTTATGGCGGACCGCGTTTCCCACCATCGGACATGGAGAACCTCTGTGTAATACATCAGCATGTCATCATTAGACCAACCCGCCGGAATCATTCCCGGCCCCTCACCCCCCACCACACCCCGGCTCCATCGTCCATCCACGTCACCCGGAAAGCACACCGACATGTGTCACAACAGCATGTAGAAGGCGTGCCCTTGGCGGCCTGGGCTTTGAGGGGAACTCAGAGGTGGGTGCACAGTAACAATGTGCAGCCCTCACCAGGGGCGCCTGTTGGGCTTCAAGCTTGAGGGGCATTGGGGGATTGGAGTTAAGGGCAGCCCAGCCATTGAGGCAATTTGTAGGGGACAGGGGAGGGGGAAGGGCTGCTCTGGCATTGAATACAACACACAGCATTCGGGGTGGGGGGTGCGGTGGGGGGTAGGCTGGGGTGGGCGAGGGAAGCGGCCACACATCAGGGAAACCTGTAGAAAGTGACCATCCCTCTGAAGCTGAGACAGTTCAGACGCAGCCACATTGATAGGATTGGAGTTGTCTACCTGCCCACTCAGGCAATACAGGGGCAGGAAAATGCCACCAAGGGCTCCAGGGCTTTTCACCCTCGGGCACAGACTGTAAACTCATGAGCGTTTTAGTGGAATTCTGCACACGTTGTACAATCTCCTCGCTAAATCTGGCCATGGAGCAGTCACTGGTGGAGATGCTCACAGCCCCTTTGCAATGTCATCATCCCGGTTTGGTCCAGTCTCCCCCATGGTTCAAGCTAACAGTGCAGCCTTGCAGTGTGGGTTAGGAGAATGTCTGTGCCTGAGCTGAGAGCACAGCCTGCAGTCCAGTGGGCAAAGCTGCCGCCAATCGGTTGGTTGGAATAGGGCGGAGGAGTGTGAGGTTTCAGGCAGCCATTCAGCGCACTAAACTCTGGCCATCCAAGTGGTGGCCAATGCTCTCCGGGAAGTGTCAAGGGACCTTCACACTTAACCAGGACAGATCCTTAGCACACCCATACTAACCACGTGTCTCTCTCTTTCATCCTGCAGGAGGAGTACATCAGGAGCATGGAGCCTGGTGACTTAGCTGTATGCCCGATGGCCTACAGAGAGTGACTGAAGATCCTGGCTGCACAGAGGCAGAAGCAGCAACCTCAGGAAGAAGGGGCAGCTGGAGCTCCCTCACACGCCACCGAACAGCCACAATGAACCATCGCTGGTTGGTGACTAGAGACAATTTCTACGCCAGTGTCTCCTTGCAGGGTGAGCTCTGTGGGATCTCTCAAGCCTCCATGCACAAATGCATCGATGAGGTGATGGATGCCATCTTTGCGAGGGCACAGCTTAGTGCATTTCTCCCAGGACCCGGGCAGCCAGGATGCGAGAGTGATTGGATTTGTCCAGATCTCAGGATTCCCACAGGTGCAGGGTGCGATTGACTGCACTCACTTGGCGCTCAGGTCTCTATCGCGACACTCGGTGAACTACATCAACCACAAGGGCTTCCACTCACTGAATGTGCAGCTGGTGTGCGACCACCACAAACACATCCAGCAGGTCTGTGCACGGTTCCCAGGGAGTGTGCACGATGCCTACATCCTCAGTCAGTCACAGATCCCTGCAGTCTCCCAGTGTCCACAGAGGCTGCAGGGTTGGCTCCTCGGGGACAAGGGCTACCCACAGAGGCCGTGGCTGATGACACCCGTGTGCCGGCCTCAGATTGCAGCAGAGAGAAGTTATAATGAGGCTCATGCAGCAACTCGCAACTTGGTGGAGCAGACCATCGGGATGCTGAAGATGAGGCTCTGGTGCCTGGACTGGTTTGGTGGAGCCCTGCAATACAGTCCACAGAGGGTGTCACACATCGTCATCGTCTGCTGCACCCTTTACAACCTGGCGCTGCAACAGGGAGAGGAGCTGGCTGAGGAGGAGATGGAGGAGCTGGAGGTCTCCTCCGATGAGGGGTCACGTCGACGGGGTTGAGGGTGAGGAGGTCCTCGGTGGTGCCAATGATGGGGATGAGGCCCTCACACTGGCGAGATGAGGCAGGCACGCCCTGGAGGCCCTCATAGCTGCCAGGTTTGTGGGGGATGATGACAACATGCAGTGAGGTGTCCCCGTAGATCCTCACATTACAGTTGTGAATGTTTGACTCCAGTCTGACTTATGGCAGCACCAATACCCTCTGTGAGAATGCTACTGTCATGGAGACGCAGTGGAGGCCCTAATAGTCGCTCGATCGCAGCAGGATGATGACAACCTGCAGTGAGGACACTCCATAGATCTTCACACAGCCTCTGTGAATGTCTGACTCCTGTCTGGCCGAGGGCAGCTTACTTACGCTGTGATCAGGGTCATATCATAGAGACGCAGCCATGAAACTTTAAATGCACCTGATCCTTTGTCCTCCTTCAGCACCTGAGCCCTTCAGGAGCTGGTGCACAGCCTCACTGGTCACAGATGCTGAAGAGATGTGGACCAGCCCCACCTTAAAGGTGCTGAGACCACACAGAGAGAATGAGGGAACTCTGTGACGCCTGCCCACTACATTCTGGCAGCAATGACCAGCACCATCGAGGTGCAGACATCAGTAATGTGTCCAGGGAGTGTGAGGCTGGACCATCACTGTGGTCTGAAGGCTGCACAGACACAGGGAAGAGGCCCTGGACTGAGACACCTGCCTTTATCTTGTGCAGAAAGGTTTCACATCTGAGTGACACGAACACTGCTCATCAGAACAAGGAGCTATAGGCAAAGAGATATTCTTGGGAGATTACTGACAATCGTGAACGTTATGTACAAGTGATTAACACCCGTGCCCCAGGCTGTGCAACTACATCTTCTTAACCTCCCTAACCCTGCCGCTACGTCTTGGTGCTCCCTGGACATCCACAGCAGAGGTGGAGGCAGCCTGCTGACTGTGACACCCTGTCTGTGGTGACCTGGGCGGGCGTCCTCTGGAGGGCCGAGACTTGGAGGGCCCCGGCCTGCTTTCGGGGTCCTGCTGTGTGGCAGTGTCACCCTCCTCACCCTGTGGAGCTGGAGCTGCTGAGGTCACAGGAAGAGGGGATTCGGACGGGCCGGACACTCCCGGAGTCACCTGGGTGGATGGGCCCAGAGTGTGCACCTGCTGATCCTCCTCCCTATGGATGCCCGAGGGCCCCAGGCTGACTCTGTGAGGAGAAGGGGTAACTGGAGTGAGATGGAGCTGCCCTGCACCCCTCTGGCATACAGACTGTTGGGGGCCAACTATGGTGTCAGTGATGGAGTTGAGCCCGGGCAGCAGTGCAGGAGCAACGTCCTGGACCAAGGTCTCCATGGCGGCCGCCATCCTGCCAGTGTTGACCTCGGTGCGTTGACAATGCCGGCGCTATCACCTCGGCCTGAAGGCAGACAGACTCCTCCATCGTGCCTTGCAATCTGAGGAGTGCAGCGGACATCCCTTCCTGATGTTCCCGAGCTTGTCTTTGCAACTCCAACAACTGTGACATGACCGAGTCCCGAGTAATCTCCCAAGAATGAATCCCTGCCTGTGGATCCTTGTTCTGATGAGCATCTGACTCGGACTCAGCAACGTTCTGGCCTCCAGCAGCTCCTCCCAGTGTCGGGGACCTGGGAAGTCCCAGCCTCCGCCTGCTGTGGATCAGACAGTGCAATGTGCTCACCAGATTGTGATCCTGAGGCTACTCTAGAACTAGGTCCCACTGAGGTGTGTGTCTCTGCGCTGGTGGAGGGTGTGGGTGAGGCTGTGATGGGACTTCAGGGAGGGTGCCTCCAGATTCCTCTTCAGAGGTTCCCTCGGGGTTTGATTGGAGGCCCTGGGTCATGGACTCTGTCGGCTGTTTCCCAGATGTGCCTGTGAAAGCAAGGGGAGATAATTAGTACATGGCAGTGGCCTGTGAAACAGGACACATCACTCACAGCCTGGGTGTCTGATGGATGTTGCACTGCTGGATCCTCATTTGGTTGAGCAGCGCCGACCTCACCGTCAGCACAGGACCGGTCCCGGTCATCGCCGGCCAGCTGGATAACCCTGTTTTCAAAGGCCGTGAGGACCTTGATGTCAGGCATTCCTCCACAGGTCTGCGACCTCTCCCTCTTGTTGTGTGCCAGCTTGTCCTGCATGGATAGGGAGGCATTGGCATAGCGGTATTATCGCTGGACTAGTGTTCCAGAGACCCAGGGTAATTCTCTGGGGACCAGGGTTCAAGTCCAATAAAAATCTGGAATTAAAAGTCTAATGGTGACCATGAAACCATTGTCGATTGTTGTAAAAACCGATCTGGTTCACTAAAGTCCTTTAGGGAAGGAAATCTGCCGTCCTTACCTGGTCTGGCCTACATGTGACTCCAGACCCACAGCAATGTGGTTGACTTTTAAATGCCCTCTGAAATGGCCTAGCAGGCCACTCGGTTCTCAAGGGCAATTAGGGATGGGTAATAAATGCTGGCCCAGCCAGCGAAGCCCACAACCCGTGAACGAATAAAAAAATTCACGCAGAGAAAACATGCAGGCACACAATCTCACACTAACTCACAAACACACCCACATGTATGTACAGATGCACACTAACATACTCACACACACGCTCACACATTCATACGCTCATATGTACAGAGAATACAAATACCATATGCATACACACACACACACACACACACACACTATATATCAGCTAGGTAAAATGATAAACAGCAGCAATGCTTGATAAAGTTGAGGGTGTTACCTTACAGATAACCCTGGCAACTTGCCAGCGAAACCTCCTTCCATTATGTAATATTGCAGCTACCGGTCCCATGCTCTGTTATTTTGTTTTGCTAAGTGCTATCAACCAGGTCTGAAGTCTAAACCTGATAACCGATGCCTGATTGTCAGGCTGATGTTAGTGACTCAGTTCAGTAACTTGGCTTATCACAAACCAGATACAAAGTTCGGGTGAATGCCAGCGGAAGGGGAAGGGTTTTCCGTGTCAATGCCGGGCATTTTGTTCAGACGGAGGGCTCTGTGATTTCATAGCTTTGAGTTGCTTTTCCAATTTCAGTTTTAATCGTGGCTTCTTTCATTTGCTGATGAAAACAAATTGTTCTCCAGGGGGTTGAGAGGTCATGACTGAGGGGCCGTAAATGCAATATTTAATGTTAGGAGGTTTAGAACAGAAGTTGGGAGAAACGTCTTCACTCAGAGAGGTGTGATCCCCGGGGTTGGTGTTTGCAGCAGGAGCTGTGTCAATATTCGGGGTTAGCCTGGACTGTGAATGAAGGGAAAAGAGTAAAGGGACATGGTTAGGATGGTCTTCTTATCATATCCACGGACAGTCTATACATGGCCCAGCCAGAACTGGACACATTTTTGCGCCTTGTTGTTGAATTTGGCAAGATCTGCAACAGTGCAGGGTTCCTCTAGCGATAGGCATTGCAGGAGATGTTGCATAGTCTGTGGCTCAGTTCCACAAGAGGGTGGGTAAACATGATTGAGGCAGGTTGCTTGCTTGGAAGGTAAACACTGACATGGACTGGCTGGGAGTGGGATGACTTGTTCCTGTGTTGTAACTTCTATGTGTTTCTAAGGCACTGGGGCCTTAGTGACTGAAGGCACGATTGTGAAGAGATGAAGGCTGTGACAGATGCATAAAAGCAGCAACAGCAAAACTCACATTTCTACAGATTCTCCAGATTTCTGCACATTTTTTACAGTGCTCAGTGTGCAAAAGGTATCACAGAGTGGAGGGAAATGTGACACCAAACAGCAAGATAGAACTGGAATGTATGGGTATGGTCGTAGGCATGGCTGTCAGAAACTCACCAAGGCTCCTCAGACAGCACCTTCCAAACTCATGACCACTACCATCTAGAAGGACAAGGGCAGCAGATAGATGGGAACACCACCACCTGGAAGTTCCCCTCCAAGTCACTCACCATCCTGAATTGGAAATATATCGCCGTTCCTTCACTGTCACTGGGTCAAAATCCTGGAATTCCCTCCCTAACAGCACTGTGGGTGTACCTACACCACATGGACTGCAGCGGTTCAAGAAGGCAGCTCACCACCACCTTCTCAAGGGGCAATTAGGGATGGGCAATAAATGCTGACCCAGCCAGTGAGGCCGTAAATGAATATGAATAAAATAAACAGAGGGTTTTTAGAAGACTTTGAATGTTAAGAGGGAGATAGGAAGGGGGAAGGTTTCAGGAGGGAGTTCTAGAATACAGGGGCAAAATGACTGAATGAATGGTGAGGAGGAGGGAAACAGGAAACACACTACCCACCTTGTGTTTAAATAACACCTTTAACAGAGCAACATTTCCCAAGGTGCTTAACAAGTGCATTATCGATTAAAGTTTTGACACCAAGCCACAGTAGAAGATAGCATGACATACATTAAAACGTTAGATCAAAAAGATAGGCTTGAAGAAGATTATTAAAGGAGAAAGAAAGAGAGATGTAGAGAGGGAATTGCACACACGGGATGTGGGCTTCACTGGCTGGGCCAGCATTTATTGCCCATCCCTAGTTGCCCTTGAGAAGGTGGTGGTGAGCTGCCTTCCTGAACCGCTGCAGTCCCTGCGGTGTAGGTACACCCAATTAAAATGAGGGATATTCAGGAGGCCAGAATCAGAGGGGTGCAGATATCTCGGAGGGCTGGGGGGCTGGAGGAGATTACAGAGCTATGGAGGGATGAGGTCATGGAGGGATTTGAAAACAAGGATGAGGATCTTAAAAATCAAGGTGTTGCTGGACCAGGAGCCAAAGTTGGTCAGTGAACACAGGGCTGACCAGTGAACAGGACTTGAGGTAAAATAGGTTACTAGCAGCAGAGTTTTGGATGTGCAGAAGTTTATGGAGGGTGGAAGATGAGAGGCTGGCCAGGAAAGTGTTAGAATAGTGTAAAGAGTATATACTTTTTATTTCTCTCTATTTCTGTTGGACTGTGGATTTAAAACTACAATGGCCGCGGTTTGAAAGACATGTCTACAGCAACAGGATGAGAGATATATATAATATTGCAGCCCTGGAACAGAGTGTGCCATGAAAGACAGGATGGTGCTGAAAAGGAGTCCTGGACCAAGGGAACTGCCTGACAGCAGCATTTTAATTGGCTCCTGATGAGGTGACCAGGATTTTGTGTGGTAGTAGTACATCAGAAAGCTGCTGGCCTGCAAAGAGGAAACATCTAAAAATCTCTTTTTCTCATATCTCTATAACCTGCTCTCTCTCTATGAGGTTCCCGCTGACCACAATGGTTGATTTTCACACTATATCATCCTCTTCCTGCCTCATAAACTATGCAGCCATAGGAAACACGCCAGGTCACTGTCGAGCAGCTTCCGATTTGCCCGTCACGTTGTTACCTCACTGCTTCACGCTGGGCGCCATATTTAAACTGTAGCCGCGCGCAGTTTTCAATGTTACAGCCCAGGAAGACATGGCCACAGAGACCAACAAGAGTGCAGCCCCCCTGATTCAGTGACGCGTCCCTGGGATGCCTTTTGGTAGCCGTGGTGACCGCCGCAATGCCCCCTTTCCCCACTCTGGCCGCAGGAGGCCCATCAGTCTCACCACTCTGGCTTGGGATGCAGAGCAGAGGTGGTCAGTGCCAATGCTGCATACAAGAGGTCGGCCATCCAGTACAGAAAACGGATAAATGATCTCATCCGTGCGGCCAAAGTGAGTCAATCATCTCATCACCCTCAACTCACACACTCACAACTCCATCACACTGGCATCTCACTCACTGCCAACTCAAGAAACATCACCACTCACTCTCTCACATGTACCCTCACATCTCCATCTGGCCTCATCACCTCTGGAGATGCCTCCTCAGCCCATCCATGGCTCCACTCAGCACACACGCACACGCCTGGCATCCTTCTCCTTTGGCCTGGCATGCACCTCGCTCACACTCTCTCCACCTGTCTTTCTGCAGGACAAGATCGCGCACAGTCAATGGGAGAGGTCCCAGACTGGGGGGCGCTGGACACCAAAGTCCTCACTCCATTTGAGAGTCACGTGTTGGACCTGGACAGAGAGGACATGAACTGACCCTGCGGCAGCAGTGAGGTCGGTGGTGAACACACATGTGAGTATCTTGCACCACATTATCCCTCTCTCAATGTTACTGTGAGTCAACTGTCCAGTGTTCAATGTGACTGCCGAGCACTAACAATCTCCACTTTCTCTCCTAGTCACACCCTCAGGCAGCCTTGACCCTGACCCCAGCGATGAGAGCACCTTGGATGAGGCGAGGGCAGCACTGTTTAAGACCAGTCACGGCACTCACCCTCACCCTCCAGCAGGGCAGCCATGTGCACTGTGGTGGGACCGAGATGTAGAGCAGCCTCAGGATCGTAACCTGGTGAGCACAGCACACTATCTGTTCCACAGCTGGAGGAGACAGGGACAGCCGAGGTCACCGGCACTTGGAGCACTGCTGGAGGCGAGGAATCTGCTCAATCAGATGATGGGCCTCTGGAATTGGTCCTCAATCAGATGTTGGAGCTGCAAAAATAATCATGGGAACTTCAGGAAATGTCCCGCTGCACTCCTCACATTGCAGGTACGATGGAGGAGTCTGTCTGCCTTCAGGCTGAGGTGATAGCGCCAACATTGCAACGCACCAAGGTCAACACTGGCAGGATGGCGGCCGCCATGGAGACCCTGGTCCAGCACTGCTGCCCGGGTTGAACACTATCGCCCCCAACAGTGTCAATGCCAGAGGGGTGCCGGGCAGCTCCATCTCACTCCAGCCTCCCCTTCTCCTCAAGGAGTCAGCCTGGGGCCCACGGGCACCCATAGGGAGGAGGTTCAGCAGGACACCCCAGGGCCATCCACCCAGGTGACTCTGGGAGTGTCCGGCCCGTCCGAATCCCCTCTCCCTGTGACCTCAGCAGCTCCAGCTCCACAGGCCGAGGAGGGTGTCACTGACACACAGCAGGACCCCGAAAGCAGGCCGGGACCCTCCAGGTCTCGGCCCTACAGAGGACGCCCGCCAAGGTTATCACAGACTCTGCATTAGTAGCAGTCAGCAGGCTGCCTCCACCTCCGCTGTGGATGTCCAGGGAGCACCAAGACGCAGCGGCAGAGTTAGGAAAATTAAGATGATGTAATTCTTTTGTTAATTCTAAATTAACAAAATCAGGGATAAAATAAACACAGCCCCTAAGTTAGGTTAGCTGTAAAACAAAAGACAAAATTTAAAGGAAACTTACAAACATGAAATCAAAATGTGATTAAAGGGGTCGATAAAACACCCCAGTCCCCGCGGTGCCCACGGGCACGGGAGGCCTCGATGGTGCCGGCAGACACCGTGTGCTCCCTCTCCTGAGACACTCAGCCGCGAATGTAGCCGTGGGAGAGGGGCAGGCAGTCAGGTGAGAGGACCCCCTCGATCACCCGCTGCCTGGACCTGTTGAGGGGTAGCTTGTCCGGGCCCAGGAGCAGGTTCACAAGGAGGTCCCCCTCCCTCTCTGACCCCCCCCTCCGCACTGGGTGTCCGTAGATCAGGGGCGTGGGACTGAAGTACAAACAAAACATCAGTATAAGGTTTTTTAAATAACTGAAAAGGGAGTGAAGCCTATCACACCCGATAGAAACGTGGTCCACGGACTCCACAAGACCACGAAAAGCGCCGGTATGTTGGGAGTCCGTGAACCCACACATTCTACGATTGTAGGGGACTGCTGTGTGCAACAACCTCCACCCCAGGCCCACTATGGAAAGCAGGAGGACACCTCCGTAGAGGGCTCCCCAATGGGGACCTCCACCGCCGGACGGCAACAAGGCAGCCAGGGCGTGTCTGGGCAGCGGGCAAGGGTGAGGAGGTGATGGGTGTGCAGCAGCAGTCCGTACAGAAAACTCCTCCGTGCTGTGCTAAAGGACACGGAGGGCATTTCCCCGAGGCAGCTCATACTGTGGGGCACCGGCTCTTGAGGGAGGGTTTGGGGCTTGGGGTCAATGTGGAATTCCGTCCGAACAGGGGAACGCTCAGATGGAAGACCACCGCTCACCTGGGCCACCTTGAGACCCAGTATAACATCGGGTCCGAGCACGACCGTCCTGAGGTCTCGAATGGCATCGGTTGCGAGCCAGACACTCACAGACGCACCAACTCCTGCGGAAGCATCCAGCCCACCCCGCCACCACCCAACACGTCCCCGATCCTGTTCACCCCGGCAGCCACAGCCCTCCTCTCCGCCAGCCACTGAAAGGGACGGAGGGGCGGATTCCTGAGCAGCGGCTCTCTGACGATAGCCGCTACTCCTGACGAGGGAGAGCTGCGTCGCGAGGCGACCACGTTCCAGACTTTGATCAGGTCCTGGTAAAAGACGGGCAACGCCTGCAAGGAGCCACCGAGGCCCCTCTGCTCTATAAACAGGAGCTGCACGTCATAATTCAGGCCGTGCACCTGGCGGAAGAAATATGTCGCCAGGGCAACCATCTCGGAGGGGGCTCGACGTAAAGGTATCTCTGCAGGGCCTGAAGGCGGAAAGTTGCCACCTGTGTGCGTAGGCACATCAGTGCCTGACCACCCTCCACACCAGCACCTGACCACCCTCCACACCAGTGCCTGACCACCCTCCACACCAGCACCTGACCACCCTCCACACCAGCACCTGACCACCCTCCACACCAGCCCCTGACCGCCCTCCACACCAGCACCTGACCACCCTCCACACCAGTGCCTGACCGCCCTCCACACCAGCGCCTGACCGCCCTCCACACCAGCACCTGACCGCCCTCCACACCAGCACCTGACCACCCTCCACACCAGTGCCTGACCGCCCTCCACACCAGCGCCTGACCACCCTCCACACCAGCACCTGACCGCCCTCCACACCAGCACCTGACCACCCTCCACACCAGTGCCTGACCGCCCTCCACACCAGCGCCTGACCGCCCTCCCTAAGTGGGAGACTCAGAACCTCAGCAGCGACCCAGTGCAGCCTTTTGTCCCAGAAGAAGTTGACGAGCATTCTCCGGATTTTTGTGACAAAGTCCGGGGGAGGGGTCAAAGTGGCCAGCCGATACCACAACATGGCAGCGATCAGCTGGTTTATGACCAGAAGTTGACCCCGGTAAGACAGCACTCAGAGCAGTCCTGTCCAGCGCCGCAGGCGAGCGGTGACTTTCCTCTCCAGTTCCTGCCAGTTCGCCGGCCAGGATTCCTCGGCAGGGCAGAGATGGACCCCCAGGTAGAGGAGGCTGGTCCTGCTCCAGGTGAAAGGCCTGAGCTCCTCGGGTAGGGGATCCACCTGCCACGGGCCGACCAGGAGTCCAGAACATTTATCCCAGTTGATCCTGGCAGAAGAAGCAGCAGAGTAGACCTCCTGGCACTCGCGCATCCTCCGCAGGTCAGCCTGAACATGAGGAGCACTTCATTGGCGTAAGCCAAGAGGACCACCCCGATGCCCGGCCCGCGCAGAACCAACCCCGACAACCTCCTCCACAAGAGGCGCAGAAAAGGCTCCACACAAATAGAATATAACTGGCCAGACAGGGGGCAGCAAGCTACAACAATAATGCGTGACACCCTCTGGTGACTGTATTACAGTCTCCACCGGACCTGTCGAGACACCAGAACCTCATTTGCAAAATGCCAATCGTTGGCTCCGCCAAAGCCTGGTTTGCGGATTGAGGCTGGTTTTAGCGTCGCTCTGCTGCAGTCTGAGGCTGTCACACGGGCATCATCAGCCTCGGCCTCTGTGGGTAGGCCTGGTCCCTGAGGAGCTGACCCTGCAGCCTCACTGAAGCCTGGAAGGTGTCAGGGATCTGAGACCTGCTGAGGATGTAGGAGAGGTGGACACTCCCTGGGAACCGTGCCCAGGCCTGTAGGATGTGTTTGTGATGGTCACAGAGCAGCTGAATATTCAGCGAGTGGAAGCCCTTGTGGTTGATGTAGTTAACCGCTTGTTACCACGGAGATCTAAGCACCGTGTGAGTACAGTCGATGGCACCCTGTACCTGTGGGAAACCAGAGATCTGGGCAAATCCCAACGCTCTTGTTTCCTGGCTTTCCTGATCCTGGGTGAAATGTACAAAGTTCTGTGCCTTCATAAAATGGTGTCCGTGACCTCCTGGATACACTTGTGTGTGGAGCTTGTGAGGTTCCGCACAGGTCACCTGTGGAGCCCTGGAAGGAGTAAAAGCTGAGCGTCATGGTCACTTTCACACCCACGGGCAGTGGGTGCCCTCCATGTCCCCTTGGCACCAAATCCGGCAGCAGGCGGCATATGTGACCGAGCATTTCCCTAGACACGCGCAGTCTCCAGCAACACTGGTTCTCAATTATGTGCAGGAATGAGAGGCACCATCGAGAGATCCTGGGTCTAGTGAGGCACCAACGAGAGACCCTGGGTCTAGTGAGGCACCATCGAGAGACCCTGGGTCTAGTGAGGCACCATCAAGAGACCCTGTGCCTAGTGAGGCACCATCGAGAGACCCTGGGACTAGTGAGGCCCCATCGAGAGACCCTGGGCCTAGTGAGGCACCATCGAGAGACCCTGGGACTAGTGAGGCACCATCGAGAGACCCTGGGTCTAGTGAGGCACCATCGAGGGACCCTGGGTCTAGTGAGGCACCATCGAGAGACCCTGGGTCTAGTGAGGCACCATCGAGCGAGGGCTCCCTGTGGATCTTCAGCTGGGTGAGCACCAGGCTCTGCCGCCCCTTCATCTTGAGCTGGATGCTCCTCCCTTTGCTGGTCCAGGCGCCTCCGCCACTCTCTTCTTCTTCTCTGCTCCCTGTCAGCCATGAGGCAAATCACTAAATCACCAGGCTCCACCATCCTGATGTTCTCCTCCTGTCGGGTCAAAGAGAGGGGCACGTGTGTGTGTGGGTGTCCCTAAGAGCCTCTCTTGGTTAAGTCTGAAGGCCCCTTCACACATGCCGGGGAGTGTTGGCCACCATTTGGATGGCCAGTGTGCTGAGTGCTCATTGGCTGTCTGAAACCCCGCCCACCTCCGTCCTACCCCACCTGACCGATTGGCAGCAGCTTTGCCCATTGGGCTGCATGTTGTGCCCTCAGCTCAGGCCCAGACATTCTCCTAACCCGCGCTGTTAGCTTCAACCATGGGGGAGACGGGTCCGAACCTGAATAAAGACATTGCAAAGGGGCTGTGAGCCTCTCCCCCAGTGACTGCCCCATGGCCCACCTTTCACAAGCCGATTCTACACCTTGTCCAGTCGCCCAGTTGTTCTGCTGTCCCCCTGAAACACACATTAATTTACAGTCTGTGCCCCGAGGGGGGGGTGGAAGGTTCCGGAGCGTTTGGTGTCACTTTGCTGTTTTAGTGTTGCTGGAGTGGGCAGGAAGGTTTCAGAGACCCCGATTCCCAGCAGCTCAATGGAGCCGCTGCTGAACCGTCTCAGCTGTGGGAGAATTCTCACTTTAACCAGCTTTCCAAGTGTGTGGCCCCTTCCCTCATCCTCCCCCCCTCCCCCCACACCCCCTTCCCCCACCCCCCACACCCCCTCCCCCCTCCCCCCACACCCACTCCCCCCACACCTCCGGCATGTGTTTGAGTATTTCCTCCAGTCTGCGCTGACTCACCCCCCCATCCCGCCTCCCAGCCTGACCCACATTGGAGCTCTTGCCCCAGCACCACACTGAAACCCAGCCGGGGAAAAGTGACCTGCCTGTGACACCCACCCCACCCACCACTCCACGCCACCCACCCGAAAGAGCGGCGCCCCTCCCTTGGGGAATAAATGCTGAGTTAGCCAGAGAAGCCCACGTCTCATGAATGAAAATATCCTGGAGTTCCCTCCCTAACAGCACTGTGGGCGTACCTACACCACATAGACTGCAGCGGCTCAAGAAGGCAGCTCATCACCACCTTCTCAAGGGCAACTAGGGATGGGCAATAAATGCTGGTCCAACCAGCGAAGCCCACATCCCGTGAATGAATTTAAAAAATCGAATGGTGGAGCAGGCTCGATGGGCTGAATGGCCTACTCCTGCTCCTAATTCGTATGTTCCCATGTCCATATGTATCATCTCATTCAGACTGGCCTCAATCCACTCTATATTTACCACGTTCTCCAGCAACCCTCTGAGTTCTCTGCACTGCTCCCAATTCTGGCCTCTTGTCCATCCCTAATTATAATCCACCATTGGTGGCTGTGCCTTCAGTTGCCAAGGCTCTAAAATACCCTCCCTAAACCTCTTGACCGCTGTACTCTCTCTCTTTAAGACACTTCTTACAGCTTAACCCTTTGTCCTCTGGGTTGGGTGTTTTCAGAAGGATGTTGAAATTATTGAGGGTCCAGGGTTGTTTTGTGCTGAGACTGAGGGGTTGGTACTAAGCCGGGCAAGAAAGATTGTGACAGAGAAGAGAGAGGTGTTACAGGGTCAAGTTATTTGATGGCGTAATTTATATATTTAATAAATTGTCAGACACTGGAGGTGCTCCCCCGAGCTGACATGCTAAGCATCCTCACCATACTGAGACAGTCACAACTGAGTTAGGCTGCTCATGAAGCCAGAATGCCTGACACTTGCTTACCAGAGCCGATCTTCCAGAGAGACCGCGAGTCTGGGGTCTATTCTCATGGCGCTCAAAGGAAGCGCGTCAAGAACTCTCTGAAGGCTTCACTTAGAAGTTTAGATGTTGGTTCCGAATCCTGGGAGAAGCTCGCTCACGATCGCTGCACCTGGTGAGACCGAATATAACATGATGTGTTCTCCTTTGAAAGCAAGTGCACGTCAGGGACAGAGAGAAATGTAAGGAGGGGAGATCCCGATCCAGCAACTCAGCCAAAACTCCATCGCCTGTGGTATCCTGTCCTACATACAGCAGAACCTTCCCGGTGTAGATTTGTTACATACCCATCGGAACCCGAACCCAACACCCCAGATAATGAACATTGTCACCTTCACCCCCGAGGACAAAGAAGGGACGGGGAGAACCTTTGTTGGTTACACTTGCGGATTTAATAAGTTATCAACACGTTTCATCCAATCATATAAAGATATGAATTCGGAGCAGGAGCAGGTCAGTCAGTCTCATCACACATTCCAGCCTTAGTTACCATTGTTAAATTTTAGAGATTATTAAAAAGCTTGTGATAAGTAGAGTTATGTAACAAGTCAGATGGGTGTGTTGGTATTCTGTTTGCACAGTGAGATTTTCAGTGAAACCCAATAACCTTTTCAGTCTCAGCTTGAACAACAGGTGAGTCATTGTGGAAAATATGCTGTTGACTCCACCAGACACGGCATTTCCAACAATCAGAGCAAAGTCACCAATAATAAACTGCTGCCATGCTTTTAGATAGAAGCCTTCATGGAGGCCAGTCAGGACACCGAATATATCATAGAAGGGACAGGGTTCCCACTAACTTTTTTGGTGGGACTACATGACTGGCGATGTGAGAAAATGGTGCCATTTATGTCATACCCGTAGCCAATTTTGCACCCGATATATTTGGAATCCATAGAAGTTTACAGCACAGAAAGAGGCCATTCAGCCAACTCTATTTGTGCCAACACTTTGTAAGAGGTTTTTTTTTTCACTTTCACGGGGTTTGGGGATTTTGACTGGATCAGCATTTATTGCCCATCAATTGCCCCTTGAGAAGGTGGTGGTGAGCTGCCTTCTTGAACCGCTGCAGTCCATGTGGTGTAGGTACACCCACAGTGCTGTTAGGGAGGGAGTTCCAGGATTTGACCCAGCGACAGTGAAGGAACGGCGATATATTTCCAAGTCAGGATGGTGAGTGACTTGGAGGGGAACTTCCAGGTTGTGGTGTTCCCATCTATCTGCTGCACTTGTTCTAATAGGTGGTGGAGATCACATCCTCACCTGTCACTGATGCAGCTGTTCATGAGAGCATTGGCAGGAGTGACGACATTTTGGAGATGAAGTCCCGTCTTCACATTGAGGATACCCTCCATCGTGTTGTGTGGCACTACCACCGTGCCAAATGGGATAGATTTCGAACAGATCTAGGAACTCAAGACTGGGCATCCATGAGGCGCTGTGGGCCATCAGAAACAGTAGAATTGTGCACAGCCACAAACTATAACCTCATGGCCCAGCATATCCCCCACTCTACCATTACCATCAAGCCAGGGGATCAACCCTGGTTCAACGAAGAGTGCAGGAGGGCATGCCAGGAGCAGCACCAGGCATACCTAAAAATCAGGTGTCAACCTGGTGAAGCTAGAACACAGGACTACTTGCGTGCCAAACAGTATAAGCAGCAAGTGATAGACAGAGCTAAGAGATTCCACAATCAATGGATCAGATCTAACCTCTGCAGTCCTGCCACATCCAGCCGTGAATGGTGGTGGACAATTGTACAACTCACTGGATGAGGAGGCTCCACAAATATCCCCATCCTCAATGATGGAAGAGCTCAGCACATCAGTGCAAAAGATAAGGCTGAAGCATTTGCTACAATCTTCAGCCAGAAGTGCCGAGTGGATGATCCATCTTGGCCTCCTCCAGAGGTCCCCAGCATCACTGATGCCAGTCTTCAGACAATTCGATTCACTCCATGTGATACAGAAACATAGAAACTAGGAGCAGGAGTAGGCCATTCGGCCCTTCGAGCCTGCTCCACCATTCATTATGATCATGGCTGATCATCCAACTCAATAGCCTGTCCCACTTTCTCCCCATACCCTTTGACCCCTTTCGCCCCAAGAGCTATATCTAACTCCTTGAAAACATACAATGTTTTGGCCTCAACTACTTTCTGTGGTAACGAATTCCACAGGCTCACCACTCCCTGGGTGAAGAAATTTCTCCTCATCTCAGTCCTAAATGGTCTACCCCATATCCTCAGACTGTGACCCCTGGTTCTGGACTCCCCCCACCATCGGGAACATCCTTCCTGCATCTACCCTGTCTAGTCCTGTTAGAATTTTATGGGTTTCTATGAGATCCCCCTCACTCTTCTGAACTCCAGTGAATATAATCCTAATCGACTCAATCTCTCCTCATATGTCAGTCCCGCCATCCCAGGAATCAGTCTGGTAAACCTTTGCTGCACTCCCTCTATAGCAAGTACATCCTTCCTCAGATAAGGAGACCAAAACTGCACACAATACTCCAGGTGTGGTCTCACCAAGGCCCTGTACAATTGCAGCAAGACATCCCTGCTCCTGTACTCGAATCCTCTCGCTATGAAGGCCAACATACCATTTGCCTTCTTTACCTCCTGCTGCACCTGCATGCTTACCTTCAGCGACTGGTGTACGAGGACACCCAGGTCTCGTTGTACATTCCCCTCTCTCAATTTATAGCCATTCAGATAATAATCTGCCTTCCTGTTTTTGCTACCAAAGTGGATAACCTCACATTTATCCACATTATACTGCATCTGCCATGCATTTGCCCACTCACTCAGCTTGTCCAAATCACACTGAAGCATCTCTGCATCTTCCTCACAGCTCACCCTCCCACCCAGCTTAGTGTCATCTGCAAAATTTGGAGATATTACATTTAGTTCCCTCATCTAAATCATTAATATATATTGTGAATAGCTGGGGTCCCAGCACCGATCCCTGCGGTACCCCACTAGTCACTGCCTGCCATTCGGAAAAAGACCCGTTTATTCCTCCTCTTTGTTTCCTGTCTGCCAACCAGTTTTCTATACATCTCAATACACTACCCCTAATCCCATGCGCTTTAATTTTATACGCTAATCTCTTATGTGGGACTTTGTCGAAAGCCTTCTGAAAGTCCAAATAAACCACATCCACTGGCTTTCCCTCATCAACTCTACTAGTTACATCCTTGAAAAATTCCAGTAGATTTGTCAAGCATGATTTCCCTTTCATAAATCCATGCTGACTCTGCCCGATTCTGCCACTGTTTTCCATGTGCTCAGCTATTAAATCTTTTATAATGGACTCTAGAATTTTCCCCACTACCGACGTCAGGCCGACTGGTCTATAATTCCCTGTTTTCTCTCTGCCTCCCTTTTTAAATAGTGGGGTTACATTAGCTACCCTCCAATCTGTCTGAACTGTTCCAGAGTCTATAGAATCTCAGAAGATGACCACCAATGCATCCACTATTTCTAGGGCCACTTAAGTACTCTGGGATGTAGATTATCAGGCCCCGGAGATTTATCGGTCTTCAATCCCATCAATTTCCCTACAAATGCTGATTTCTTTCAGTTCCTCCCTCTCACTAAACCCTGTGTTCCCCAACATTTCTGGTATATTATTTGTGTCCTCCTTTGTGAAGACAGAACTAAAGTATGTATTTAGTTGGTCAGCCATTTCTTTGTTCCCCATTATAAATTCCCCTGTTTCTGACTGTAAGGGACCTACATTTGTCTTCACCAATCTTTTTCTCCTCACATACCTATAGAAACTTTTACAGTCAGTTTTTATGTTCCCTGCAAGCTTACTCTCGTACTCTATTTTCCCCTTCTTAATCAATCCCTTAGTCCTCCTTTGCTGAATTCTAAACTGCTCCCAATCCTCAGGTCTGTTGTTTTTTCTGGCCAATTTGTATGCCTCTTCCTTGGATCTAATACTATGTCTAATTTCCCTTGTAAGCCATGGTTTGGCCACCTTTCCTGTTCTACTTATTCACCAGACAGGAATAAACAATTGTTGCAGTTCACCCATGCGCTCTTTGAATGTTTGCCATTGCCTATCCACCATCATCTCTATAAGTAAAAACGTTTCCCAATCCATCATCGCCAACTCACGCCTCATACCATCGTAGTTTCCTTTATTAAGATTCAGGAAACTAGTCTCTGAATTAACTACATCACTCTCCATCTTGATGAAGAATTCTATCATATTATGGTCGCTCATCCCCAAGGGGCCTCACACAACTAGATTGCCAATTATTCCTTTCTCATTACACAATACCCAGTCTAGGATGGCCTGTTCTCTAGTTGGTTCTTCAATGTATTGGTCCAGAAAAACATCCCGTATACATTCCAGGAATTCCTCCTCTACAGTATTGTTACTAATTTGATTTGCCCAATCTATATGCAGATTAAAGTCACCCATAATTACAGATGTTCCTTTATTGCATGCATCTCTAATTTCCTGTTTAATGCCATTCCCAACATCACCACTACAGTTTGAGGGTTTGTATGCAACCCCCACTAACATTTTCTGTCCCTTAGTGTTTCTCAGCTCTACCCATACAGATTCCACATCGTCGGAGCTAATATCTTTCCTCGCTATTGCATTCATTTCCTCTTTAACCAGCAATGCAACTCCACCGCCTTTTCCTTTTTGTCTGTCCTTCCTAAATACTGAATACCCCTGGATGTTCAGTTCCCATCCCTGGTCACCCTGCAGCCATGTCTCCGTAATCCCGTCTATATCATACCTGTTTACATCTATTTGCGCTGTTAATTCATCCACTTTATTGCGAATGCTCCTCGCGTTAAGGGACAAAGCCTTAAGGTTTGTCTTTTTAACAATTTACTTGTCCCGTTCCCACTATTTTTCACTGGGACCCTGTTTGATTCTTGCCCTTGATTTCTCTGACTATCACTTTTCTTATTCCGCTTTCTGTCTTTTGTTCTTGTCCTTGATTCCCCCTCCTCTGACTCCTTGCATAGGTTCCCATCCCCCTGACATTTTAGTTTAAACCCTCCTCCATTCTAGCAAATGTTCCCCCCAGGACATCAGTCCCAGTCCTGCCCAGGTGTAACCCGTCCAGTTTGTATTGGTCCCACCTCCCCCAGAACCGGTCCCAATGCTCCAGGAATCTGAAACCCTCCCCCTTCACACCATCTCTTCAGCCACGTATTCATCCGATATATCCTGCTATTTCTACTCTGACTGGCACATGGCACTGGTAGTAATCCTGAGATCACTACCTTTGAGGTCCCACTTTTCAACTTACTTCCTAACTCCCTATATTCTGCTTTTAGGACCTCATCCCTTTTTTCACCTATGTCGTTTGTACCAATGTGCACCACGACTGCTGGCTGTTCACCCACCCCCTTCAGAATGTCCTCTAGCCGCTCTGAGACACCCTTGACCCTAGCACCAGGGAGGCAACATACCATCCTGGAGTCTCGTTTACAGCCACAGGAACACCTATCTATTCCCCTTACAATTGAATCCCCGATAACTATTGCACTCCCACACTTTTTACTCCTCCCCTGTGCAGCAGAGCCAACCACGATGCAATGAATTTGGCTGTTGCTGCTTTCTCCTGAGAGGCCATTCCCCCCAACAGTATCCAAAGTGGTATATCTGTTTTTAGGAGAATAGCCACAGGAGATTCCTGCACTGTCTGCCTGGTCCTCTTGCTCTGCCTGGTGGTCACCCATTCCCTTCCTGCCTGTGGACTCTTAGCCTGCGATGTGACCACCTCTCTATACGTGCTCTCCATGATACTCTCCGTCTCGCGGATGCTCCACAGTGTCCCCAGCCGCCGCTCCAGCTCCGAAACCTGGGCTTCCAGGAGCTGCAGCTGGAGAAACTTCCTGTATACGTGCTGGCCCCGGGCACTGGAAATGTTCCCAGCTTCCCACATAGAGCAGGAGGAGCACACCACGGCTTTGAGCTCTCCTGCCATGACTTACCCCTTTAAATTAAATTAAAACTTTTGGAAGATACCTAATATCAAATAATATCAATTACTCTAGGGCCCTTCTTCCCTGCTCCTCATTGTTACAGAATATAGCCCTTACAAATGATAAACCACAAAATTAGATATTAAAAGCTATAAGCGATAAAAGTAGTAAATACTTACCCGACTGTACTCATGGTGCTCAAAGGATCACCTCGTTCCCTCCTCACTGAACTCCCAAAGCAGCGCTCCAGTGCAGACTGTGATGCTGAATGCAGTACACTCTTCTCAGCCAAGAAACGGCTCCGACAATGCAGCCAATTTGATTCACTCTATGTGATATCAAGAAACGGCTGAAGGCACTGGATACTGCAAAGGCTATGGGCCCTGACAACATTCCGGCAATAGTACTGAAGACCTGCGCTTCAGAACTTGCCACGGCCCTAGCCAAGCTGTTCCAGTTGTTATGACAGCAGTTGGTAAAGGCTGTTATTTAAAATCTCAGCGAGAAACTTTAAATAACAGTCATAACCTATATTTTTCAATTGGTATGTTTGAGATGCAGTTCCAAACTCAGGGAATAAGACCACCAGTTTTTGAGGTTTTTATATAAAACTAAATAACCGCAGAAGGTGCAACACCTGCCCCTTTACTTCCCCCCTCCTCACTGTCCAAGGGCCCAAACACTCCTTTCAAGTGAAGCAGCATTTCACTTGCGCTTCCCTCAATTTAGTCTACTGCATCCGCTGCTCCCAATGCGGTTTCCTCTACATTGGAGAGACCAAATGCAGACTGGGTGACTGCTTTGCAGAACACCTTTGGTCTGTCCGCAAGAATGACCCAGACCTCCCTGTCGCTTGCCAATTCAACACACCATCCTGCTCTCTTGCCCACATGTCTGTCCTTGGCTTGCTGCATTGTTCCAGTGAAGCTCAACGCAAACTGGAGGAACAGCACCTCATCTTCCGACTAGGCACTTTACAGCCTTCCGGACTGAATGTTGTGTTCAACAACTTTAGATCGTGAACTCTCTCCTCCATCCCCACCTCTTTTCCGATCCCCCCTTTTCCAATAATTTATTTTTTTTTTATATATATTTTTCTTTTCCAACCTATTTCCATTATTTTTAAATGTATTTCCATCCATTGCTTTATCTCTACCTTTTAGCCTATTTCGATCCCTTCCCCTCACCCCACCCCCACTAGGGCTATCTGTACCTTGCTCGTCCTGCTTTCTATCCTTAATTAGCACATTCCTTAGATAATATCACCCCTTTGTCCTTTTGTCTCTGACATCTTTGACAATCTCTTCTTTGCCTCCACCATCACTGGCCCTCTATCCAGCTCTACCTGTCCCAACCCCCCCCTTCAACCAGCTTATATTTCACCTCTTTTCTATTTTTAAAATACAAGCAAAATACTGCGGATGCTGGAAATCTAGAACAAAAACAAAAATATCTGGAAAAACTCAGCAGGTCTGACAGCATCTACGGAGAGGGACACAGTTAATGTTTTGAGTCCGTATGACTCTTCATCAGAACATTTTTATATTTCTTAGTTCTGTTGAAGAGTCATACGGACTCGAAACGTTAACTGTGTTCCTCTCCGCAGATGCTGCCAGACCTGCTGAGTTTTTCCAGGTATTTTTATTTTTGTTTCAGATTTCCAGCATCCGCAGTATTTTGCTTTTATATAAATGAAACATTTATTAATTTACAACAAATTAAACACATAAACATGGCTACAAATCACTATTAACATAACTTAATCAAATTCCCAAATTAATCTCCATTAAGGCAACAATAACCAATAGACTTAAACAGACACCAGGCAAAGCATTTTCACCTTACAAATTCAAAATGAGGTTCCTTTCCATTTGTTTCTTTGCAGACAGTTATAGGCTTACAGGCTTAGATCTTACATGCCTCTGACCTGCACACACAAACTCCTCTCAGATTATACCTAGCCATCCCTTTTGAATGCAAATTCTTATTTTATAACCAGGCCCTTTGAGCTACACCTCTTCTAACAATAAAACTCCTTTCATAGTACCAACTTTATTAGTAATATAAACATTGATTGGTGTCTCCTAGCTAGGTGCAAGATTTCACCCCAACACTTGAATGCTTTATTCAACAAAATGCAAATGTGCCCTCTACCTACTGTTTACATCTCAAAAATACTATACATCAAAGCACCCAGACTAGCTGTCTTTAATCCAATTAACACACACAGACTAAACCTCTATTTAAAAAAACAATTTCCAATAACATTATATACATTAATATCTCTTCGTGACACAGAACAGCTACAACACTGGGGTCTACCTGCCAATGTGGAAAATTGCCCAGGTATGTCCTGTACACAAAAAGGACAAATCCAAACCGGCTAATTACCGCCCCATCAGTCTACTCTCCATCATCAATAAAGGGATGGAAGAAGTCATCGACAGCGCTAAAGAGCTGAACTCCTGAGGTGAGGTGAGAGTGACTGCCCTGGACATCAAGGCAGCATTTGACTGAGTGTGGCATCAAGGAGCCCTGGCAAAACTGGAGTCAATGGGAATCAGGGGGGAAACTCACCGCTGGGTGGAGTCATACCTAGCATAAAGGGAGATGGTTGTGGTTGTTGGAGGTCAGTCATCTCAGCTCCAGGGCATCACTGCAGGAGTTCCTCAGGGTAGAGTCCTCAGCCCAACCATCTTCAGCTGCTTCATCACAGAATCACAGAATCACAGTGCAGAAGAGGCCCTTCGGCCCATCGAGTCTGCACCGACACGTGAGAAACACCTGACCTACCTACCTAATCCCATTTACCAGCACTTGGCCCATAGCCTTGGATGTTATGATGTGCCAAGTGCTCATCCAGGTACTTTTTAAAGGATGTGAAGCAACCCGCCTCCACCACCCTCCCAGGCAGCGCATTCCAGACCATCACCACCCTCTGGGTAAAAAGGTTTCTCCTCACATCCCCTCTAAATTTCCTACCCCTCACCTTGAACTTATGCCCCCTTGTGACTAACCCTTCAAGTAAGGGGAACAATTGCTTCCTATCCATCCTGTCCATGTCCCTCATAATCTTGTACACCTCGATCAGGTCGCCCCTCAGTCTTCTCTGCTCCAACGAAAACAACCCAAGTCTATCCAACCTCTCTTCATAACTTAAATGTTTCATCCCAGGCAACATCCTGGTGAATCTCCTCTGCACCCCCTCCAGTGCAATCACATCCTTCCTATAATGTGGCGACCAGAACTGCACACAGTACTCCAGCTGTGGCCTCACCAAGGTTCTATACAGCTCCAACCTGACCCCACTACTTTTGTAATTTATGCCTCAATTGATGAAGGCAAGTGTCCCAAATGCCTTTTTCACCACCCCACTAACATGCCCCTCCGCCTTCAGAGATCTATGGACACACGGCAAGGTCCATTTGTTCCTCAGAACTTCCTAGTGTCATGCCATTCATTGAATACTGCCTTGTCAAATTACTCCTTCCAAAGTGTATCACCTCACACTTTTCAGGGTTAAATTCCATCTGCCACTTATCTGCCCATTTGACCATCCTGTCTATATTTTCCTGTAGCCCAATACACTCAACCTCACTGTTAACCACCCGGCCAGTCTTTGTGTTATCCGCAAACTTACTAATCCTACCCCCCACATAGTCATCTATGTCGTTTATATAAATGACAAATAATAGGGGACCCAGCACAGATCTCTGTGGTACGCCACTGGACACTGGCTTCCAGTCACTAAAGCATCCTTCTGTCATCACCCTCTGTCTCCTACAACTAAGCCAATTTTGAATCCACCTTATCAAATTACCCTGTATCCCATGTGCATTTGCCTTCTTTATAAATCTCCCATGTGGGACCTTGTCAAAGGCTTTGCTGAAATCCATATAAACTACATCAACTGCACTACCCTCATCTACACACCTGGTCACCTCCTCAAAAAGTTCAATCAAATTCATCAATGGCCTTACTTCCATCATAAGGTCAGAAATGGGGATGTTTACTGATGATATTTTATTTATTTATTCTTTCATGGGATGTGGGCATCGCTAGCAAGTCCAGTATTTGTTGCCCATCCCTAATTGCCCTTGAACTGAGTGACTTGCTCGGCCATTTCAGAGGGCAGTTAAGAGTCAATTACATTGCCGTGGGTCTGGACTGGTCACATATAAGAGAAGCATTCTTACATTGGAGACGGTACAGCAAACGGTCACTAGATTGGTTCCTGGGATGAGGGGGTTGCCCTCTGATGAGAGGCTGAGTAAATTGGGTTTATATTCTCTGGAGTTTAGATGAATGAGAGGCGATCTGATTTCAACCTACAAGATTCTGAAGGGGGTTTGATAGGGTGGATGCTGAGAGATTATTCCCATTGTTTGGGGAATCTAAAACACAGGGGAACTGTCTAAGGATGAGGGGCCGATCATTTCGGACTGAGATGAGGAGAAATTGCTTCACTCACAGGATTGTGAATCTATCCCAGAGGGTTGTGGGTGCTCCATCGTTGACTATATTTAAGGCTGGGAGAGAGAAATTTTTAGTCTCTCAGGTAATTAAGGGATATGGGAGGGAAAATGGAGTTGAAGCCCAAGATCAGCCATGATGGTATTGAACAGCAGAGCAGGCTTGATGGGCCGAATGGTCTACTCCTGCTCCTATTTCCTGAATGGAGTCACATGTAACCAGACCAGGTAAGGATGGTGGATTTCATTCTCTTATGGGCATTAGTAAACCAGATGGGTTTTTTTTACAACAATCAATGATAGCTCCATCATCACCGTTACTGAGAATAGCTTTATATTCCAGGTTTATTAATTGAGTTTAAATTCCACCAGGTGCTATGGCAGGATTTGAATCCATATACCCAGAGGATTCACCTGGTACTTAGGGTTATTAGTCTAGTGACAGTACCATTACACAATCTTACAGGCTGCACAATGTTCAGCACCATTCACAATTCTTCAGATGCTGAAATCCATGTCCAAATGCAGCAAGACCTGGACAATATCCAGGCTTGGGCTGACAAGTGGCAAGTAACATTCGCACCACACAAGTGTCAGGCAATGACCATCTCCAACAAGAGAGAATCCAACCATCGCCCCTTGATGTTCAATGGCATTACTATTACTGAATCCACCCTATCAACATCCCGGGGGTTACCATTGACCAGAAACTGAACTGGACTAGCCATATAAATACTGTGGCTACAAGAGCAGGTCAGAGGCTGGGAATCCTGCAGCGAGTAACTCACCTCCTGACTCCCTAAAGCTTATCCACCATCTACAAGGCAAAAGTCAGGAGTGTGATGGAATACTCCGCACTTGCCTGGATGAGTGCAGCTCCCACAACACTCAAGAAGCTCAACACCGTCCAGGACAAAGCAGCCCACTTGATCAGCACCCCATCGAACACTTTAAACATCCACTCCCTCCATCACTGTCACACAGTAGCAGCAGTGTGTACCATCTACAAGATGCACTGCAGGAATGCGCCAAGGCTCCTTAGGCAGTACCTACCAAACCCATAACCTCTACCATCTAGAAGGACAAGGGCAGCAGATAGATGGGAACACCACCACCTGGAAGTTCCCCTCCAAGTCGCTCACCATCCTGACTTGGAAATATATCGCCATTCCTTCACTGTCACTGGGTCAAAATCCTGGAACTCCCTCCCTAACAGCACTGTGGGTGTACCTACACCACATGGACTGCAGTGGTTCAGGAAGGCAGTTCACCACCACCTTCTCAAGGGGCAATTAGGGATGGGCAATAAATGCTGGCCCAGCCAGTGAAGCTCACATCCCATGAACAGAGAAAAAAATAGAAAAAAGGTCACTGGGGTGAGAATTGGCCAGATAGGGTTTGTCCAGGTCGTTGTTGACAGGATAAAGCTGGGTGATTTGCACATTGCCTGGCAGGTGGCAGTGTTGTGGCTGTATTGGAACAGCTTGGCTCCGGGAGAGGTTAGATCTGGAGCACAAGTCTGAACACTATTGCCGGATGTTGTCGGGATCCATAGTCTTTGGTATATCCACGCTGATCCAAGCTCAGTGATTTCAACCTCCATCTGAACCCTTCATGCTCCCTCTCCTCTGAGTTCACTGCCCTCTTATCCACTCTAAATCTCCCCCTCCATGTAAACTCCCCAACACCCTCACAGTCACTGCCTTGACCTTCCCACATTGGCCAGAACTTTCTGGCCCCATTGGCATCGGGCATCATGGTGGGCAGGAGGTGGTCAATATGGCGAGACGGCCAACAATCAGTTTCGCGCCATCATGGTGCCAGTTAGTGACCGTCCGCTCTGCCTGTCCATGGTGGGCTGCGATTCCCATCACCACACGCCAGGACACTAACTTCAACACTTCAGTATCTCACTATAAACCCCGCTCGCTGCAATCATCCCCCTCACCACCCACTGGATCACCCGGGCACCAATCACTCCGGCGTGTTCCATGCCTGTACATAAACCACCTGCACCCGGTGAGCTCCACTCCGCTCGGGACTTCGAGGTTTGTTTGCCCACCTTGCTACGGGCAGCGCCCACAGTCTCAGCGCCAGGCTACACAGGCAGCACCACATCACTGTTAGGGGGTCTCACGGGCAGGTCTCTACCTCCCAGACCAGCCGTAAGGCAGGGGAGGCTTTTCACCAGCTGCAGGGCCAGGGTTTGCTTGGGGAAGGGGGTGAAGTGGCCTCAGGCAAGGGAAGAGGCTGCAGGGTGAGGGCTGTACTGGGGAAGGAGGGTATCCCAGGGTGTGTGTGGGGGGCACATGTTGATCTGTACAAGTGGCCTCAAGATGGCGCGCACTGAGGTGTCAGTCTCCAGAGGAGATGAGGCCAGATGGAGATGTGAGGGTGTGTGTGAGAGAGTGAGTGGTGATGTCCCTTGAGCTGACAGTGAGTGAGATGCCAGTGAATGTGTGATGGGCTGGTGAGTGTCTGAGTTTACAGTGATGAGATGGTTGCCTTACCCTGGCCAACCTCATGTGTGCAGCGTTGGCACTGACCACCCGTGCCACCGCCTGCCATGTGGGGGTGGGGGGCGGGGGGGGGGCGTTGAGACTGATGGGCCTCCTGTGGCCAGAGCAGGAGTAGAGGGCATCACAATGGCCTCCACAGTGTCCAGGAGGCATCCCAGGGATGCATCACTGAACTGGGGGGGGCTGCATCCTTCTTGGATTCTGGGGCTATGTCTCTTCACCAGTGCTCCCCCTGGGCAGCCAGCACTGAGGGGCGTGCGTGCAGCTGCTGCAGTTTAACTATTGAGGAAGCGGCGAGGTAACAGTGTGGCGGGCAAAACAGTGGCTGCCCACCAGCGAGATGGCGTGTTTCCTGTGGCTGCATAATTAATGTGGTGAGACTGGGAGTGGATTGGGAGCAGGACCCCTGTATGAACTGGACTAGCCATATAAATACTGTGGCCACAAGAGCAGGTCAGAGGCTGGGGATCCTGCAATGAGTAACTCACCTCTTGACTCCCCAAAGCCTGTCCACCATCTACAAGGCACAAGTCAGGAGTGTGATGGAATACTCTCCACTTGCCTGGATGAGTGCAGCTCCCACAACACTCAAGAAGCTCAATACCGTCCAGGACAAAGCAGCCCCGCTTGATTGGCACCACATCCACAAACATTCACTCCCTCCACCACCAACGCACAGTAGCAGCAGTGTGTGTACCTTCTACAAGATGCACTGCAGGAATTCACCAAGGCTCCTTAGACAGTACCTTCCAAACCCATGACCACTACCATCTAGAAGGACAAGGGCAGCAGAGAGATGGGAACACCACCACCTGGAAGTTCCCCTTCAAGTCACTCACCATCCTCGTGAGATGGTGTAGCTGCATAATTGAAGAGGTGAGAATGGGCCGATACGACATGAAGACCTGCCATTGCAGCTGGTGAATAAAAAAGGGACTTTTTTCCCTTTCCCAACGCATTGATTACTTTTTTGAATCACTCAAAAAACAAACACCCATCCACCTCCCTCTGCTTCTACGCCCTCACAGTCTGCATTCTGATTCTGTCCCTGGCATTTTACTATGGGGATTATTGGAATTAATCATAGTCCCATCAAATGTACGTGAGTACATTCCAGTGGGTGTGGATTGGGGGCAGGACCCCTGTACCAACTTCCCTCCTCAATTGAAGACCATTGAGATCTATTGTATGTTCCTTCTGCCTGCCTGGGATAGGCTGATTCGGCAATGGCCAAAATCTACTGTGGCTGTCCTGGTCCAAATGAGTCAGTTACTTTATCACTAGGGCTGCTGAGAATATGTTGGGGAGTTGATATAACCAGCATGGATGGAATGCTTTGTACCTGTAGAACAGTCACTACCTGGGTGACCTGGTGAGTGAGATACAAAATGTACAAAACAATCAAACCACAAATCATTGAGGCGCTTATAGAAACTGAGACTGAGGCGTGAAATCAACCAGTTCACAGCCGAATGATCTATCACCTGGAACAGAGCCCATGGGAACCTGAATGTGGGAAAATCCCACTGTCAATGTAAAGTACCAATAGATAAATGAATTCCAAATCTGTAAACGAAAAAAAGCTTGCATTTCTATAGTGCCATTCACATCCATTTCCAAGCACTTTTATTCGTTCATGAGATGTGGCCTTCACTGGCTGGGCCAGCATTTATTGCCCATCCCTAGTTGCCCTTGAGAAGGTGGTGGTGAGCTGCCTTCTTGAACCACTGCAGTCCATGTGGTGTAGGTACACCCACAGTGCTGTTAGGGAGGGAGTTCCAGGATTTTGACCCAGTGACAGTGAAGGAACAGCGATATATTTCCAAGTCAGGATGTTGAGTGACTTGGAGGGGAACTTCCAGGTGGTGGTGTTCCCATCTATCTGCTGCCCTTGTCCTTCTAGATGGTAGTGACCGTGGGTTTGGAAGGTGCTGTTGAAGGAGCTTTGGTGGATTCCTAAAGAGCATCTTGTAGATGGTACACACTGCTGCTACTGTGCATCGGTGGTGTAGGGATCGAATGTTTGTGGATGGGGTGCCAATCAAGCGGCTGCTTTGTCCTGATGGTGTCCAGCTTCTTGAGTGTTGTGGGAGCTGCACTCATCCAGGCAAGTGGGGAGTATTCCATCACACTCCTGACTTGTGCCTTGTAGATGGTGGACAGGCTTTGGGGAGTCAGGAGGTGAGTTACTCACCACAGGATTCCCAGCCTCTGACCTGCTCTTGTAGCCACAGTATTTATATGGCTAGTCCAGTTCAGTTTCTGGTCAATAGTATCCTCCAGGATGTTGGTAGTGGGGGATTCAGTGATGTTAATGCCATTGAATGTCAAGGGGCGATGGTTAGATTCTCTCTTGTTAGAGATGGTCATTGCCTGACACTTGTGTGGTGCGAATGTTACTTGCCACTTGTCAGCCCAAGCCTGGATATTGTCCAGGTCTTGCTGCATTTGGACATGGACTGCTTCAGTATCTGAGGAGTCACGAATGGTGCTGAACATTGTGCAATCATCAGCGAACATCCCCACTTCTGACCTTATAATGGAAGGAAGGTCATTGACGAAGCAGCTGAAGATGGTTGGACCTTACTGTCAATGAAGTACTTTTTGAAATGCAGTCACTGTGGTAGTTCAGCAGCTAATTTGCACACAGCAAGATCCCACACACAGCAATGTGATCATGAGCAGGTCATCTGTCTCAGTGATGCTGATTGAAAGATAAATATTTTCACCAGGCTCTCCATGGCATTACTTTGGGCACTTTTATCCTTGGAATTTGATTGATAATTTGTTTCTCCAGATACCCTTGGTTCAGTTTCACACCCCACTTTAAAGCCAAGACCACCTACTATTACCTCCAGCATGTTTCCTCTCTCACTCTTGCCACTATTGAAAGTCTCAACTAACCCTCTGCCCCCTCGATGTTGGACTGCTCCACTGCCCTCTCCCCGGCCTCCAAACCAATCAAACTCATAACGTGGCTCATCTCTGCTACAAGAGATAGACATCCATACACAGGGACCCATTCTCTGTCCAAGCCTTGAGCCTTTTTTTGAATTACTCGGGAACTTGGGGACCCTACAGTTCCCCGCTGCTTACTCCACGGCAACACCTTTAGCCAATCAGAATCGACTTGCCAACCAATCAGTACCCTTTTTTCTTGAAAAGGGTTTGACATTCTTGTGTTTGTCTTGATGAGACCAAGGCAAAAACCTTCAGCAACACGTCTCCTATCAGCAGTAAAAAGGGCCTTTCTCCTTCACTATGGAGGTGAAGAGTTGGAAGATTTTGTTGAGACACTTATGGCTGAGCAAATCGACTACAACTCAGCCAAAAAGAACATAACAACATAAAAAATAAGAGCATAAGGAGGCCATTCAGCCCTTCAAGCCTGCTCCACCATTCAATGAGATCATGGCTGATCATCTACCTCAACACAACATTCCCGCACTATCCCCACGTAGAAATCTATCAATCTCAGTCTTGAACATACTCAATGATTGTGCTCCCACAGCCTCTGGGGCAGAGAATTCCAAAGATTCACCACCCTCTGAGTGAGGAAATTCCTCCTCACCTTAGTCTTAAATGACCTGCCCGTTATTCGGAGAGTGTGTCTCTGGTTCTAGAACACACCCCCCGCCACCCAGCCTGGGGAAACGTTGTTACTGCATCTCCCCTGTCAAATCCTGTAAGAATTTTGTATGTTTGAATAGGATCACCTCTCATTCTTCTAAACTCCAGAGAAGAAAGGCCCAGTCTAGTTAATTGTTCCTCATAGTCTGGCCTACATGTGACTCCAGACCCACAGCAATGTGGTTGACTCTTAACCACCCTCTGAACAAGGGCAATTAGGGATGGGCAATAAATACTGGCCCAGCCAGCGACACCCACATCCCATGAATGAATTAAAAAAAGAAAATCCCTGCATCCCAGGAATTAATTTGTCGAGTCTTCATTACACTCCCTCTAATTCAAGTTCATCTTTCCTTAGGTAAGGAGATCAAAAGTGCACACAATACTCCAGCTGTGGTCTCACCAAGGCCCTGTGTGATTGCAGGAAGACCCCTTTGACTCCTATACTTAAACCCTTTTTATTTGATTCATTCATTGAGTGTGGGCATCGCTGGCCAGACCAGCATTTATTGCCCACCCCGGACACCCGGGCATATGCTTGAGTCTTTTCTTGTCCCCCAGTCTGACCCGCGCCAGGAAAAAATGACCTGCCTGCGAATCCTGTACATGTGGCGCCTCATCCATGATGTCCCACAGGCGATGCTCCCGAGCGCTGAGCAAGGCTGTGTGCCCTCACCTCTCCGAGTTCCCCTCCAAGTTCAGCTCACCAGGTGCCCGCCTTTTAAAGGCAGTCATGAAGCACCTGCTCTGAAGTCACGCCAATGTGTGCAGTAAATTTGACGTGGGGGGGTTGGGGGGAGATTGCAGCCAGCAGGACTTATAGTTCCAAATGCATTAAAATGACATTCCCGACGTCCAGCGGTGGGAAACACGGCCTGTCATTGATGGGTGGAGCGGACAATCACAAACCGGAAAATTCCAGCCAATGTCTTGATCGTCCGAACCAAGATCATTTCTCACCACTGCACAGATCTCATCCCTTACAAACAGAGACACTCCACCTCCTCTTCCTTTCCTCCTGAGCTTCTGAAATGTTACAAACCCTGAAAATTCAGGGCCCAGTCATGGTCACTTTGCAACTATGTCTCTGTGATGGCTATTATATAGAAACATAGAAACTAGGAGCAGGAGTAGGCCATTCGGCCCTTCGAGCCTGCTCCGCCATTCATTGTGATCATGGCTGATCATCCAACTCAATAGCCTGCTCCTGCTTTCTCCCCATATCCTTTGATCCCTTACTCCCCAAGAGTTTTATCTAACTCCTTCTTGAAAACATGCAATGTTTTGGTCTCAACTACTTTCTGTGGTAACGAATTCCACAGGCTCACCACTCTCTGGGTGAAGACATTTCTCCTCATCTCAGTCCTAAATGGTCTACCCCATATCATCAGACTGTGACCCCTGGCTCTGGACTCACCCACCATCGGGAACATCCTTCCTGCATCTACCCTGTCTAGTCCTGTTAGAATTTTATAGGTTTCTATGAGATCCTCCCTTATTCTTCTGAATTCCAGCGAATATAATCCTAATCGACTCAATCTCTCCTCATATGTCAGTCCCACCATCCCAGGAATCAGTCTGGTAAACCTTCGCTACACTCCCTCTATAGCAACTACATCCTTCCTCAGATAAGGAGACCAAAAATGGACACAATATTCCAGGTGTGGTCTCACCAAGGCCCCTGTACAATTGCAGCAAGACATCCCTGTTCCTGTACTCGAATCCTCTGGCTATGAAGGCCAACATACCATTTGCCTTCTTTACCGCCTGCTGCACCTGCATGCTTACCTTCAGCAACTGGTGTACGAGGACACCCAGGTCTCGTTGCACATTCCCCTCTCTCAATTTATAGCCGTTCAGATAATATTCTGCCTTCCAGTTTTTGCTACCAAAATGGATAACCTCACATTTATCCACATTATACTGCATCTGCCATGCATTTGCCCACTCACTCAGCTTGTCCAAATCACACTGAAGCATCTCTGCATCCTCCTCACAGCTCACCCTCCCACCCAGCTTTATGTCATCTGCAAATTTGGAGATATTACATTTAGTTCCCTCATCTAAATCATTAATATATATTGTGAATAACTGGGGTCCCAGCACCAATCCCTGCGGTACCCCACTAGTCACTGCCTGCCATTCGGAAAAAGATCTGTTTATTCCTACTCTTTGTTTCTTGTCTGCCAACCAGTTTTCTATCCATCTCAATACACTACCCCCAATCCCATGCACTTTAATTTTACACGCTAATCTCTTAGTGGGACTTTGACGAAAGCCTTCTGAAAGTCCAAATAAACCACATCCACTGGCTCCCCCTCATCAACTCTACTAGTTACATCCTTGAAAAATTCCAGTAGATTTGTCAAGCATGATTTCCCTTTCATAAATCCATGCTGACTCTGTCTGATTCTAAACCCCTCCCTCCTACTCCATTTCTCCAGCCAGATGTGGACTGTTCAATCTCTCTATCCCTATGCTCACTAGCACGTGGCACTGGCAGTAATCCTGAGATTACAGCTCTTCAGGCCCTGATTTTTAATTTCCTTCCTAACTCCCTCAAATCTGTTTTGAGGACCTTGTCCCTTTTCCCACCTATGTCATTGGTCCCAATGTGGACCACGACCTCTGGCTGCTCGCCCTTCCCCAAAAGAATGTCCTGCAGCTGCTCTGGGACATCCTTGACCCATGGAGGCAACATACCATCCTGGAGTCACGTCTACAGCTGCAGGAACGCTTGTCTATTCCCCGACCTGTGGAATCCCCTAACACTATAGCAATTCCACAATGTCAATGCCAATGAGTGGGATTGAGATGGAGACTGCTGGGTTAACTGGCTTGCAGGTTCCGCCTGGCTGATCTCAGTTTCTCACCTCACAGTGTGAAGTACTCCTCCACAACCCGTCCAAATGAAACCAAGGGCACAGCCGCAGCAACACACCAACCCCAGGCCAGGGAGACCTGCCGCTGAGCGAACGACCTGAAGAAAGGCACAGTTTGTTCAGGGGGAGACTCAACACCTGGACCACACATCCCTGGCCACAGTTATCTTGGCTTCTTACTGTGCACTCCTGTGAGCGAGTGACTAAAGGGCTAGTGGAGCTATTAGTACAAATGGGCATAGAGAGAGAGAGAGAGAACGAGGGAGAGATACAGAGAGGTGGACAAGGGGGAGGCAGATATATGGATAGATAAATAGACAAATAGATGGACAGACAGACGCTTAGACAGTCATACCGACAGGGCTGAATTTTACCAGCTCCTTAGGGATGGGCTAGTAGGTGGGAGGGCCTTGTGAAATGGTGGTGGAAGACACTGAATGGGAGTTTAACATCTTTCTGCACCACAGGTCAGTTTTTAAAACTCATTCACAGGATGTGGGCTTGGGCCAGCATTTATTGCCCATCCCTAGTTGCCCTTGAGAAGGTGGTGGTGAGCTGCCTTCTTGAACCGCTGCAGTCCATGTGGTGTACGTACACCCACGGTGCTGTTAGGGAGGGAGTTCCAGGATTTTGACCCAGCGACAGTGAAGGAACGGTGATATATTTCCAATTCAGGATGGTGAGTGACTTGGAGGGGAACTTCCAGGTGGTGGTGTTCCCATGTGTCTGGGGCCCTTGTTCTTCTAGATGGCAGAGGGCGTGGGTTTGGAAGGTGCTGCCTAAGTGCCAGGGACAGAGGTGATCACTGCAGAGCCAGCCGGAAATCGGAGAGGTGCCCTCTCTGGAGGCAATGGCTGCCTCACCATTTCCCCCTCACAGGGGGAGATGACGATGTAGCGGTAACATCACTGGACTGGTAATCCCGAGGTCTAGGCTAATGCTCTGGGGACAAGGGTTCATATCCCACCATGGCATCTGGTCGAATTGAACTTCAATCATTAGTCTGGAACATTAGCTAGCCTCAGTGATGGTGACCATGCTGATTATCATTAATTGTTGTAAAAATGCCCTTTAGGGAAGGAAATCTTCCGCCCTTACTCATGGCCTGCACGTGACTCCAGACCCACAGCAGTGTGGTTGACTCTTAGCTGCCCTCTGCAATGGCCTAGAAAACCACTCAGTTCAAGGGCAATAAAGGATGGGCAACGAGGCCACACCCCCTAAAAGAATAGAGACAGCACTTGGCACCCCCTCCCAATCACTTGGGCCTCCCTGCCTGGCCCCGGCATGGTAAATAAAAAAAACTACCTCATCTCGGAGGGCACCTCAGCTTGGAGGCTCCCTCTCCGATTTCCTGCTGCCTCTGTAAAGCTCACTTCTGTCCCTGGCACTGCCAATTTGCTTTCCCAGCAGCAACCTCCTTGGCAGGTCCTGTCGCCCGTCACCACGTGACTCCATACCTTGTTGTAAAATTCCAGCCACAGGCTGAGAGAGGAGAGATAGATAGTTGGGGTAAATTTCCTCTCAGGGATTTATACTCTTCCAAAGAGGCAATAGAAAGAATCTATTTCCCCTGGTGGTGAGGGCTGGTGGAGGAAAGGTTCACAACAAGGGGGCAGAGGTCAGATTAGACCTGGGCAATTGAATGATGATGTCAGGAGACACCTTCTTACACAAAAGGGTAATGGAAATCTTGAAACTTCCTTAAAAAGTGTTGTAAAGAAAGTATGATCATTTTCATAATATGTTTCTGTTTTTCTTGTGAAGTAGGTTTATGGGGGTAAGTATAGTTGGGCCTCTGTGTGATTTAATTACATTTGGAGTCAGGCAGACTGCATGCTTGAAACCATCAAAAGAAGCTGGGTGTAGACATGTGCTTGACATGCTAATGGATAAACATGGCATTTTTAAAAATTAATTTGTGGGGTGTGGGCGTCGCTGGCCGGGCCCAGCATTTACTGCCCAACCCTAATTCCCCTTGAGAAGGTGGTGGTGAGCTGCCTTCTTGAGCCGCTGCAGTCCATGTGGTGTAGGTACACCCACAGTGCTGTTAGGGAGGGAGTTCCAGGATTCCCAGCATGTAAGGTGTGAAGGGATTGTTGGATTTCAAAGGGATCTTAGTCTGCTTAGAACTAGCCAGATAAGCAAGGCTAAGGAGCTGTGTTTATTTTTCCCAATGGTTACTGACAATATTGGCAACATGAAAGTTTTAAATTATGAGGAAGATTCAGTTTCAAAGACATATGGAGCAATATAATTTACATATTAAAAAGAGAGAAACATATATAAAGGGGGATGAAGGACTATGTGGAAGTAAGATCTAACAGGAGTGTGTGAAATAGCCTTAATGAAGCCTCCAGCCATTTGTGCCCAAGTCTGCTATATAACAAAACTGCAGTTGGGGAAAAGCCATTTGAAATCCCACTGTCAAGTGGGAATTGTTTTAACTTGCTGGTTCTGTTTTAAATTTAAAATCTATCTTGGACTGTTGCCTTAAAGTGGGTGTAACTGAGGGTCAGGTTTATTAGAACTATGAGGAGTTATTATAGTGGTAAGTAATTGTAGTCTTATGTATGTGCTTGAAATCTTTTATTTTGTTAATAAATATTTTAATTTAATTTTTAAAATCTCTAAAGGTATTAGTGGACTCATTACTTTTGCATTCAGTGCACATATCTTCTTGTAATATATACAAATTGCAAAACCATCGTAATAACATGACCAAGTTTCCCTTGTGGATTTGGCCTGCCTGGCACACATCATCTGCCACCTCATAACAGTGTTGAGAATTGGGGTTAATTTAAACTTTCAAAACTGAGGTTGATAGATGGGGGATGAGAGTGGGATTAGAATGGTTGGGATGTTGAAGGGTATGGACAATGAGTGTTAGACGGTGATATTGAGGGTTATAGGGATTGAACAAGAGCGTGCGGGATTTGACTAACTGGAATATTTGAGAGTATGAGAGTGAGGGAAGAGTGGGATTAGACTGGGTGGTAGGTCAGCAGTGGAGGAAGAGGTTAGTTAACTGAAAACCCCAAGGAAACATGGATCAGGAACAGGGACTGACCAAAATTAACATCAGCATAACAATGGCAGTGAGAAAAGTAACAGCATTAAAGAGGGACAAATCTCCAGGAGTAGATGGTTTCAATCCTAGGGTCTTTCAAGGGAATAGGTGAGAATTTTGCAGATGTCCTAACCATAACCTTGCAAATAAAAACGTAAAGTACTGGAAAGTCTCAGCAAGTCTGACAGCATCTGTGGAGAGAGAGAGAGAGAGAGAAACAGAGCTAACATTTTTCATCCAATATGACCCTTCTTCAGAACACTGGAAGAAGAGTCATTTTGGGCAAGAAAAGTTAACTCTGTTTCTCTCTGCACAGACGCTGCCAGACCTACAGAGTTTTTCTAGCACTTTCTGCTTTTATTTCAGATTTTCAGCATCTGCAGTATTTTGCTTGTATGTTAGTGTATAATCTTGCAAAGCTCTCAGTTTAGGAACCATTCATCAAATTGGGAAATTGCACAGGTCACTCCGAAATTTCAGAAAGGTGAGAGAAGGGAATTAGGGAATTATAGCCCAGTGAGCCTAACATCTGCTCTCAGCAAACAACTGGCACCTTACTAGGGTGATAAGTAACAAGTAATATTCAAACCACACAAGTGCCAAATGATCATCTCCAACGAGAGAGAATCTAACCATTGTCCTTGAATGCATTACCATCACTGAATCCCACACATCACCATCGCTCCTTGACATTCAATGGCATTACCATTGCTGAATCCCCCACTATCGACATTCTGGGGGTTACCATTGACCAGAAACTGAACTGGACTAGCCATATAAATACTGTGGCTACAAGAGCAGGTCAGAGGCTGGGAATCCTGCGATGAGTAACTCACCTTCTGACTTCCCAAAGCCTGTCCATCATCTACAAGGCACAAGTCAGGAGTGTGATGGAATACTCCCCACTTGCCTGGATGAGTGCAGCTCCCACAACACTCAAGGACCTTGGCTCTGTCTAGGTCAGAGCAGCCCTGCCCACTTAGGAGATCAGAATTGAATCGCAATTTTCCTGGAGTGATCCTTTAATTGAGATAGAGAAGGATTGGCAGCTATGGGGAGGAAATGTCCTTTAGGGAAGGAATCTGCCATTCTTACCCGGTCTGCCCTACATGTGACTCCAGACCCACAGCTGAAAAAGGGAAATTAGGGATGGGTAATAAATGCTGGCCTAGCCAGTGATGCCAAATCCTGTGAACAAATAGAAATATATTTTTAAAAAAGACCTATTCCTATGGCCATTCGGAGAGAGAAGATTCTCATTGAACTTTGGGCTATATCTTTACATTTCATGGTGTAGGAGACTCTAAGGCCTGGATCTCAGGGCAGGACAGCCCTAGATTTTCTGACAATGACCTAGAAGTGATGCTGGAGGCCATGAGGTTGAGGAGGGACCTCCGCTTCCTGGAGGCCGGCAAGAGGAACTGACCCTCTCAGAGAAAACAGGCCTGGGTAAAAATCGCAGCCAACCAGCAGGTGTGTTGTAAGATTGGCCTGGACACAGGAAGAAGCTTATTCACCCGGCAAGGTGAATATAACCTCAGCCCTCAGGACAGGCCTCTGGGTATTTACCCTCCAGCAGATGCACCAGCTGAGCAGCCGGAGGGCACATTTTGTTCTTCAGCGTGGGAAGAGTGTGTGCCCCGGGCAGTAACTCACTCCTCAGAATGACTCAGAGCCATAGCGCTGCTGATAGGTACCAGACCTGTAACATACACAGCTCCCAGTGAAGAGGGGCAAATACCAGTGGCCATAAGAGACAGCAGCGCTTTATCTTTCTCTCTCTGTCTTGTACCGGCTGAGAAACAGGCTCAGAATGGCCTGGGGAGGTAAGATGATCATCATGATATGCGAAACTCTTCTGAAGTTACCAGGGCCACCTGGTCAAGGTCAAACGGACAAATCCCCCTCGCTCAGGATGGAGTCTCACTTCTTAAGGATGACAATGTCATCCATCATCACAGGAGAGAACATTTGCAACAACTCCTCAACCATGAACCCAGGGAGACAGCTGATACCCTCCAGTCTATCTCCATACCCTGGGGTAGGATCCATGGGTGAACCACCATCGACGGGAGAGCTGCAACAAACAGTCAAATGGATGATAAACAACGAAGCCTGTGGCCCCGATGGGTATAACAGCTGAGGTCAACAAAGCTGATGGGATTTTCCTCACATCAAGAATCCATGGACTCATCCTATGGACTTGGGAGGGAAAATAACTCACCCCCACCCCCCACAACCTCACCCCTCACCACCCTACCCCCACAACCCCACCCCTCACCACCCTACCCCCACCCCCCACAACCCCACCCCTCACCACCCCACCCCCACCCCCCACAACCCCATCCCTCACCACCCTACCCCCACAACCCCACCCCTCACCACCCTACCCCCACCTCCCACAACCCCACCCCCCACAACCCCACCCCTCACCACCCTACCCCGATCCCAACCATCCACCCCCACCCTCAACCCCATCCTCACCCCCCACAACCCCACCCCTCACCACCCCACCTCCACCCCAACCATCCACACCCACCCTCACCCCCACTCCCCACAACCCCACCCCTCACCACCCCACCCCCACCCCCACTTCCACCCTCCACCACCCCACCCCGACACCCACCCCCAACCCAACCATCCACCCCCACCCTCACCCCCAGCCCCCACCATCCCACCCCCCACAACCCTACCCTCCACCACCCCACCTCCATCCCCACCCTCCCATCCTGATCCCCACCCCTCACCATCCCACCCCCACCATCCACCACCCCACCCCCCACCCCAAACCACCAACCCCACCCTCACCCCCACCCTCCACCACCCCACTCCCATCTCCACCATCCCACCCCCACCCCAACCACCCACCAACCCTCCCCCAACCCCATCCCCCATCATTCATTCATCCACAAGTGGGACGAGGTTTCCTAAAGCTTTTAGGAATTAAATAAAATTTTTCCTGAAATATGAAAACATGTCCCATCTCACATGACACAGTCTCATGAGGGGACATGTTTCATTAGATTTCCAATCCATTTATTTATGTGAAAAGCACTTCAGTCTTCCCGAAGCATCTCCGTGTCTCAGGGAGATTTCTGCGCTCTCAGAGAGCGCTGGCCCTGACTCTCCCTCCACCCCCCGCCCGCACAGGTAGCGCTGAACGTTTCTGCTCACATCTTACACTGCACGGGCCTTAGTTAGCCCAGCCACGTAAAGTAGCGGCGTGGAGCCAATCGCGGGTGGTGGGCTGTTCCACAACTGCCCCCGTCCCCTCCCGCCGAGCCCGCCCAAGCCCTGGCCTCCCACCTACCCTTGCACAATCATATAGTTTTTCTATAAGTTTGATACTATCTTTAACCTCCCTAGTTAACTGCAGATGGTGTGTCCACCCCTTGGATTTTTCTTACTCATTGGCATATATCTATTTTGTGAATTCTGAAATGCTCCCTTAACTGTTCACCACTGTATCTCTATCGACCTATTCCTTTACCCAATTCGCCAGTCACTTCAGTCAGCTCGCCTCTCATGCCCTCATAATTGTCCTTATTTATGTTTCAAAACATAGCTTCAGATCCACTCCTCTCTCCCTCAAACTGAATGCAAAATTCAATCATATGATGGGTCGTTGCTACCCAGGGGGGTGCCTTCACTAGGAGGTCTTTAATTAATCGCATCTCTTTGCTCGATACCAGGTCTAGTATAGCCCGTTCTCAGTCAATGCCGCCACTGCTGATCCCAGAGAGAGGACCCAAACAGGCGGCACTTTCAGATCCTGGTGACAGTGGGGAAGTGAGTGATATAAATGTCCAGGATTGCGGACCAGGAAGAAACCAGTGAGCTGGGCACTCGTGTTGGAGATGCTGATTACAGAAGGTAATGCTCTCATCACTGGGGAGTATTGCCCACCTTGTCTGACAGCGTACCAAACCCTGAGTTACATTGGAAAGCCCTAACATGGCACCGGCTTCTTCTCTCCAAGGCTAGTTTTCATGGCGTAAAATCTTTAGCTCGGTGGGTGGACACGTGCCTGACCCGCTCGAGCATGAAATGACACACGTTGATGTCTGGCGAGCATCCCGACGCCAACGCGCAGTTGCACAATATTCCATTCGGTGGGCACACGCTGGAGTTGGCAACGCGTCCGCCAACAATTAAAAGGCCTGTTAAGGCCATTAAATTATCAATTCACTTGAATTTTTCGCTGTCCGTCCAACCTTCCGGCTGACGGGCAGGTGAAAAGACCAAGCGGCCTTTGCACTTTTTTAGGAAACCTCATCCACGGGCAGGAGGAGGTTTCCTAAAGCAAATAAAAATGAAATAAAACGTTTAAAACTTAATTAATAACACGTCCCGGCTCAGAATCACAGAATCACAGAAGCACACAGTGCAGAAGAGGCCCTTCGGCCCATCGAGTCTGCACCGACATGTGAGAAATACCTGACCTACCTACCTAATCCCATTTACCAGCACTTGGCCCATAGCCTTGAATGTTATGACGTGCCAAGTGCTCATCCAGGTACTTTTTAAAGGATGTGAGGCAACCCGCCTCCACCATCCTCCCAGGCAGCACATTCCAGACCGTCACCACCCTCTGGGTAAAAAGGTTTTTCCTCACATCCCCCCTAAACCTCCTGCCCCCACCTTGAACTTATGTCCCCTCATGACTGACCCTTCAACTAAGGGGAACAGCTGCTCCCTATCCACCCTGTCCATGTCCCTCATAATCTTGTACACCACGATCAGGTCGCCCCTCAGTCTTCTCTGTTCCAACAAAAACAACCCAAGTCTATCCAACCTCTCTTCATATCTTAGCTGGGCACTAAGGTAAGGTCTCAGGAGCCACAGGAAAGGAGGGTTTATCCAGACCAGCAGCAGGGGATTTGCTCCCACATGTTGGAGGTCCCTGAAGTCACGGGCTGAGAATGGACAAGTTTATTGAGCCCACGTGCATCTCTGTGGCTCAGGGCTTTGAGCACATCAGCTCTTTCACTGAGAGAGTGACTAACCTCCTGGACAGCACTTGT